>NC_058416.1:52112130-52341337 GCF_002201575.2 Neomonachus schauinslandi
TGAGACCTTTCTTGTTTCTTGAGAAAGGCTTGTATTGCTATATACTTTCCTCTTAGGACTGCCTTTGCTGCATCCCAAAGATTTTGAATAGTTGTGTTTTCATTTTCATTGGTTTCCATGTATTTTTTAATTCTTCTTTAATTTCCTGGTTGACCATTCATTCTTCAGTAGGATGCTCTTTAGCCTCCATGTATTTGAGTTCTTTCTGACTTTCCTCTTGTGATTGAGTTCTAGTTTCAAAGCATTGTGGTCTGAAAATAGGCAGGGAATGATCCCAATCTTTTGGTACCAGTTGAGACCTGATTTATGACCTAGGATGTGATCTATTCTGGAGAATGTTCCATGGGCACTAGAGAAGAATGTGTATTCCGTTGCTTTGGGGTGGAATGTTCTGAATATGTCTGTGAAGTCCATTTGGTCCAGTGTGTCATTTAAAGTCTTTATTTCCTTGTTGATCTTTTGTTTAGATGATCTGTCCATTTCAGTGAAGAGGGTGTTAAAGTCCCCCACTATTATTGTATTGTTGTCGATGTGTTTCTTTGCTTTTGTTATTAATTGCCTTATATAATTGGCCGCTCCCATGTTAGGGGCATAGATATTTACAATTGTTAGATCTTCTTGTTGGATAGATCATTTAAGTAGGATATAATGTCCTTCCTCATCTCTTATTACAGTCTTTGGTTTAAAATCTAATTTGTCTGATATAAGGATTGCCACCCCAGCTTTCTTTTGATGTTCATTAGCATGGTAAATGGCTTTCCACCCCCTCACTTTCAATCTGGGGGTGTTTTTGGTTCTAAAATGAGTCTCTTGCAGACAGCGTATCGATGGGTCTTGTTTTTTAATCCAGTCTGATAGCCTATGTCTTTTGATTGGGGCATTTAGCCCATTTACATTCAGGGTAACTATTGAAAGATAGGAATTTAGTGCCATTGTATTGCCTGTAAGGTGACTGTTACCGTATATTGTCTGTGTTCCTTTCTGGTCTATATTGCTTTTAGGGTCTCTCTTTGCTTAGAGGACCCCTTTCACGATTTCCTGTAGGGCTGGTCCAAAACCAATATTACACTATAAGTTAACTAACTAGCATTTAAATTAAACAAATTTTTAAGTGATGACCAAAAACAATGACAACAACAAAGTTTGTGGACTGATCCTATCTGATTTCAAGACTTCTTCTTATAAACTATAGTAATCAAGATAGTGTGGAACTAACATAAATAAAGACATAGTTCAATGGAACAAAACTAAGACTCTGGAAATAGATGCATATATCTTTGTCAATTGTTTTCAACAAAGATGCCAATGCAATTCAGTAGCAGGAAACAAAGATTTATCAACAATTAGTGCTGTATTAATTGGCTATACATTTGGAAGAAAATAAACATTGACCTTTACCTCACACTATACATAAAAATAACTATACATAGATCATAAACCAAATTGTATAAAATCTAGAAGAAAAAATAACAGAAAATGCAAATGATCTTGGGTTCAGTAAAGATTTTTTTTTAAATATTAGCAAACCAAAAAAGCGGTGTATAAAAAAGGATTATAGACTTCATCCAAGAGGGATTTATTCAATTTGAAAGGCTACCTCATAATTTGAAAGCCAGTGAATGTTAATACATCATGTTAACAAACTAAAGAAAAATCATATGATCTTGTCAATTGACACAGAAAAGGCATCTGATAAAATACATTTAGTCATGATAAAAACTCTCAAAACAATAGGAATAGAAGGGAACTTCCCCAAGTTGATAAAAAGCATTAAAAAAAAAATTCCAAACAAGATTCACAAGGTTCTTAAGAATTTATGCCAGCAGAAATGATACCAGCTTGGACTAAAAGGGATAGTGTATAAAATGAAAAGAAGGCTGTCATACCCTACAAATTATACTGACAGGAAGCAGGCTGATAAAAGAAGTCAGCTGTAGACACATGCTACCTTTCATAGAAAAGGGAGGATAACTCAAAGGATGGAAACAAGAGTCGAGACTTGAACCAGAGCTCAGAGGGTGGAGCCAAGAGCTGGAAGCCAAGGTGACGGCCAAGTTTTACTGAACTTACATTGGAGTCTAATCAAGGAAGTCTGCCTGGAGTTCACTTGGCTAGATTTTCAAACTGTTTTGGACAAGTAAGGCCATTTTTTTTTTCCATATCCCGTCTTTTTAAACTGGAATAGCTGTAACTCCTAAGTTTTGCATGTTCCACCATTGTATGTTGATTACGTTGGAGGCAGGTCACTTGTTTCTTTAGTTCCACAGGTCCACTAATGGAGAGGACTTTTGCCCTGAAGCTGTGCTTAATGGATTATACCAGAAGCCTCTGTTCCTTTTTTTTTTATTTGACAGAGAGAGACACAGAGAAAGAGGGAACACAAGCAGGGGGAGTGGGAGAGAGAAGCAGGCTTCCCGCTGAGCAGGGAGCCCGATGTGGGGCTCGATCCCTGGACCCTGGGACCATGACCTGAGCCAAAGTCAGATGTTTAACGACTGAGCCACCCAAGTGCCCCCTGATGCCTCTGTTCTAACCTGATTTATGTGACTTAAAGGATGAGATTTGAGACTTTCAAGCTGAAGAAATTTAGATGAGATCCTGGACTTTGAACTGATGGAATGATATCCTTGCAAACCTTGGGAAGGTGCTAATGTATTTTACAGTGGGACAGACATGGATCACTGGAGGCCAGAAACTGGGCCCATGGTAGGCAAAATTCTAAGAATGACTCCCAAAGAGCTTCTCACTTGTAAAATCTCCTCCCCTTTGAATTTGGTTGGAACCCGTGAATATGATCACATATCACTCACAAAAGGGAGATTATTCAGGTGGGTCTGATCAAATCACAATGGCCCTTTTTAAAAGCCTTTTCTTTAGATGGCAGCACAAGGGGAAGTCAGAGAGAATCGAAGGCTAAGTACTCAATGTGCTATTGTGACTTTGAAGATAGAGGGAGCCATGGGCAAGGACTGGAGAGCAGCAGCTCCTAGGTGACAGCCATTAAAGAAATAGAACTGTACTTGGCGATCAACCTGAATGACGTTGAAAATGGATTCTTCCCTAAAGCCTCCAGATAAGAGCTCAGTCCAGCCAACACCTTGTTTTTAGTCTTCTGACATCCTAGGCAGTGACTCAGGTGAGACTGCCCAGAATTCTGACCTACAAAACTGTAAACTAATAATGAGTGTTCTTTTAAATCGTTATGATTGTGGTAATTTGTTAGGGCAGCAATAGAAAACTAATACATGAAAAGATAAGATGTGGTATGTCCATACAATTTAATACTACTCAGCAATGAAGAGGAATGAATTATTGATACACACGCAAAGAATCTCAAAATAATTATGTTGAGTGAAGGGAAGCTACACAAAAATAAGAGTGAATGCTGTATAATTTCATCTATGTGCAATTCTAGAAAATGCACACAATTCTACGGTACAGAATGCATATTATTGCACAGGAATAAAACGTAGATATACAGGGCTTTGACAAAATCTTCCAAGATTATGTTTATTATCTTGTTTGTGATGGTAGCTTCACAGGTATAAACAGAAGTCAAACTTCATTAAACTGTACATTGTAAGTATGTGCAATTTATATCAATTATACCTCAGCACAGCTGTAAAATAATAAAAATAATCCTACTAGACAACTCTAGAAAAGATGCCCAAATAACATTTTCATTCAAAAGGTGGAAAATACAGAGAAGTAAGTAAAAACCCCTGTTAATTTAGCCTCTGGTTCTAACAAATTGATAAAATAAATTGCATGTACTAATATCCTCTATATTTTTAGAGAAATATAAAATATTTTAAAGTTTACAATCTAGAAAGAACAAAATGCTTTCTTTGTAATTCTTCTGAACTCACACATTTTAGCTGCCTACTGTCTAGTAACATCATTACAGTTAGAAAAAAAAAAACAAAATTTAATCAGGACTTGGTTTGCTCTCTGTTTCTCACATTGCTTAGTGATCTCTAAGTAATCTGCTTTTCTAAACTTCTGCATCACTTTCTGTCTATTCCACCACTTAATCTTTGACTGTACACTGTGGTTTGCTATGCTGTAATGGTTTCTTACACGAATCTTATCTACTTAACAGAATTCAAAGATACTTGAAGGCCAAGAGTTAGTTCATTCATTCATTAAATACTGGCAGTTCCAGGTATGCTGGTAGGAGAAACATAAATAAAAATTCGTCCTCCTCTCATAAGGTATTCAAGAGGATATAAAGTCGTTTATTTTTTATTTTTTTCCAGTGAGCCACCTAAAGAATAAACCACTTTTCTCTTTCCGTGATAAATGTGAGGGAAAACCTATTTGGATAATCCATACACGTAAAAAGCGGCTCTAAGAGCAAGAAAAAAAGCCTTCCTTTAGGGGGGAAAAAAAGTGGATCATGAAGTAAGACATGTTGCCAGGAAGACTGTAAATAAAGAGAAATAAGCATATATATTGAATAACTTCTAAGTACCAGGTCCTATGCTAGGCAACTTTACATACATTATTTCACTTCATCTTCATAATAATCCTACAAAGTCCAAAGATTAGCCTTCTTATTCTTCAGAAAACAGGAAAACATAGTTTAAATAATTACTCAGTCACTCAGAAGAGGAATATCAAGACTCAAAATAGAGATCCAGCTGATCCCACAGCCTAGTTTTTTCCTGACTGAGGAAGATTCATGAGCAAAAGCACAGCGTCCTAAATTCAAATAACAACAGTCTAGTTTGACTAACGATCAGGATATATGTGGGCAATTTGGGGAGAAGCAGCTAAAAATCAATCTGGGTACCTTATGTTTTTCCTTAGAGATATTGACCAAAAATGACTTAACACTGTAAGTGACCACTCATTTGCCCTAGTTGTCATCCAAAGTTATCCCATTGTTGTGTCACAGTTATCTGATAATTAGGCCAAAGCCCAATCAGAGAAAAGTGAATAAAAAAATAGTTTCCTCATGTTCTCCACCCCTAGAGATCAATTTGTTTTTACATGGTCCCAAGGACTTGGACTGCTACTGAAAAAGACCAAGAAGTTCCCCTCAAGTTCACAGAAGTCCCAGAAGATTTAGGTTAACTCCTAGGAATATTTAAGGGAAAAGGCTGGTTGTGGAGTTATCATGGTAATCTGACTTGCTTTCAAGCTGGAGCAGACTCGTCAGTAGAACCATGAATTAAGGCCGTCTATGTAGTTCTGGGTTTGTCCATACATCCAAACACTGGTAACAGATTACTATGGTACATAAAATAATTTGCACCTGTACTTACCTTATTTAATCTCTCCTTTCTCACTACTTGAATAGCCATCTTCAAATCCAAATCTGTATTTTGCATAAGAGTTTCCTTAAAAATGTGAGCTTAAAATGGCTAATCTGAGGAACACATAACTGCATGGTAAATATGCTAACGGCTTACGTCAAAGGATTTCACAGCCCATCTGATTCTGAGTGATTCTGAGTGGCACTCCGTCTATCAATCAATGTCACTAAAATCTCTAATGAAAATATTGTGTTAATAACTTAAAACTGATGATATCATATATTGAGAAGGGTATGTTTGGATGATTATATATGAACCATTCTAAATTTACTTCAGGCTACCCAATGGATCCTCTGATTAGCAGCTAATGAGCCTATTATTAAGATCTCAGGTTCATTAGCAAACATGATACATCAAGTGCCTTAATTTAGGAATCAGAATTCAAGTCCTGGTTATCACTTATTAGCCATGTCAGCTAGCCTCGATGAACCTGTTCCCTCATTATAACCACAACTTTATAAAACTGCTTTGAGGGTAAAATGACATAACTGAAGTAAAAGAACTCTGATAACCAGAGAACTATGCCAACAGTGCTGTGGTGCTTCCCCGGGTGTGGCAGGCCTTCAGGGAAGGGAGGGCCTTTAATGTGTTTATAATCCTCCTCTGAATCACCATCAGTAGAAAACCCAAAGTTTCACTGAAGCTGAATATATAAAAATTCACTAAAGGTATGTCTCTAGGGTACCAAATCTGAAAAGGTGCATTTGGGGTTTCTGGTAAGAATGAGTTTGAGTCATAGAATTTGAAGGATTAGAATAGGACAAGGTAGATACAGCCTACAGCAAGGACAGAGCAAGGTAGCAATTAAAGCCAGGCCCAGACCTGAGTCATGGACTAATCTCTCTGTCTTCCTCCAAGAAGACAACCAGCCCTCAGTGACACTGGCTTTTTTGAGGGAGCTCAAATGTTGACATCCAAGAAGAAAAACCTATTCTCACTTTCAGACTATCTAAAGAAAAAGGCCTTATTTACTTGATGGGTATCTTATCAATGAGAAAATTTCTTTGGTGGTTCCAGGCTACTATAACAAATTACCATAGACTGGGTGACTTACATAATAAACATTTATTCTTTGGGGTTCCGGAGGTTGAAAGTTCAAGATCAGGTGTCAGCATGGTCAGGTTCCCAGTAAGAGCCATCTTCCTGGTTATGTCCTCACCTGGCCTTTTGTTGGTCCTTGCATGCAGAGTGAGATCCCATGTTTCTTTTTATAAAGCCATTAATCCTATTATGAGGGCCCCCCCCCACTGATGACCTAATCTAACCCTAATTGCCTCCCAAAGGCCCCACCCCTAAATACCATCACATTGAGGGTTAGAGTTTCAGCATGTGAATTTTGGGAGGGTGCATTCAGTCCACAGCTGTTGCACATAAAAATCAAGGTCCTGCAAGGTGTAACAGATCATCCATCAAAGTGTAACAGATCTATTCTGAACCAAAATTAATGTGACATGAGCCTAAAGTTTCTGAATATAGAAGAAACATCAGAAAGGCCACCAATTAACCATCTATGGAAGTCATCAAAGAACAATGTACAGTAACAATGAAGTTCAGAGTCAAGAGTTGAAACCCAAAGCTACACGTGGCCTTTGTTTTGTTTTTAATTATTTATTTCCAGGCAGGACCACAATGGAAATGATGGATTTCAAAGCTTCCTCATGTATGAAACCGGGTGCAAGCTAGGAAATCTGATCTCAAGAAAAAGATCAAGAAAATATGATGTTTAGACAAAAAAACTCTGTGGACAGTATGCAGGTGAATCCCCCAAACTGGAGTACAAATTGTGAAAGAAAACCTTTTTGACCTGAAACTAAAAAATACGTGAAGAGTTCAAACATCGATTGCTTAAAATATTCCAAGTACAGTTCTAAGTGCCTTACATGTGTTAACTCATTTAATCCCCATAACAACTTAAGAGATAAGAATTATTACTTCCCCTTTCTAAGAAAGGAAGACAAAAAGGACCAACTTATAGAGGATCTGCTTCCAAAAGAGCAGTTACCTGCTCTGTGATTTTACTCTAATGGACCCTGAATGGGAAGGTGAAAGAGTGTCAAGAGAAAGGCCACGAATTCTAAGGATACAATCTTATGAGGCAAGATTCCCCAAAGTTTCTCAAGTGTGGTGTCCGCCGTTAACCATGTACAGGTGAAATGGCTTTTTGTGTGGTTGCTCAGGATGCCAATTGTGATTGCATGGCCTCCAAATCAAACCAAACTCTAGGGCTGGGCTACAAGTCAGGGAGCTGTGCATTCTAATCCTAGTTCCAATACCTACTATAGGTTTTAGGACAAAATAGTCTCCTGGGTCTCAGTTTTCTTGACTATTAAATGGAGATAATACTCTCAGGACTGTACAAGGATTAAACGCAATAAAATGTAAAAAGCATAGCAAAGAGTAACACACTATTCAACAACATTAGCTCTATCCCTTTGTCTAAGCATTTCCAAGAGTCCTAAAAGACTTTAAGTCTGTAAAAAAATATGATAGAAAATAAAATCCTTACAGGCTTTAAAAGCAATATAAAAATCTCTGAATGAAGATACAACATTAAATGAATAATAAAGTTCATTAGGTCAGTTGGCTAAAACTCAGGTAATGAAGTCAAAGTTCAATGCTCTTAGTCTGGCCTTTTTGTTCTCACAAGGTATGTGACTGTTCCATTTTCCAGAATGATCTTTTGGTCAAAAAAGAGCCCAATAATTAAACAGGTATTACAAACAAGGCCCACAGGTTGTACAACTTAGGAACAGAGCTAAGACTACAACTTCTGTGTCTAAAACAAAACACACACACACACACAAAACCAACCCTCTGTGTCTTGAATACCACATTCAGTGAATAAAAATTCTCTTTTTCTCTCAAGTATCAGTATTTGTGGTGCAAAAATAAAAGTCCAAAAACTTGGTGAGAATAAAACGTTTCCACAAATTATATAAAACCTATAAATAGTACAAGAGGCTGGAAAGAGTTTCAAATAAGGTTGTGAGATGTTTGCTTCAAGTTTAATGCCTTTTTTCATTTCAATAACAAGAGTATCCCTATAAATACAAAGTTAAGCCTATAATATATATTCACACAAAGAATGAACAAACTTCAAAAATAACATTTTTTCATTGGCAAAATCAGTAAACAAATTGGCAAATGTGTCAGATAACCATCTCAATCTAACATTTTATTTAGCAGATAAATATTTGTAGAAAAGCTGTAAATTATATAAATACTTTTGTCAAAATGCTAAGTGAAAGAAGCCAGATACGATAGATTACATATTCTATGATTCTGTTTATATGAAATTCTAAGAAAGCAAAACTAATGATAGAAAACAAATCATTGTTCACCAAATGCCAGGGATGGGAGGAAGGGATTGACTGTAATTGGACACATGAGTTTTGGAGGTGAAGAAAATGTTCTATATCACGATTATGGTGGTAGACAGACAACCATAGTATATGTTTTCTAAACTCACTGAATCCTATAGTAAAAATTGGAGAATTTTATGTGAAATTGTATCTCAATTTAAAAAAAGGTTATACACAACAAATCAGCATGCTTTTCAAAGAATCATTTCAGTAAAAAATATTTTACTTAGTAAAAAAATATTTGTGGGTAATCTGTAAATAATATAAATATCTTTTAAATCATAAGTGGTATTATCTTCTGACTTTTTTTTTAAGATTTTATTTATTTATTTATTTATTTATTTATTTATTTGACAGACAGTGAGAGAGGGAACACAAGCAGGGGGAGTGGGAGAGGGAGAAGCAGGCTTCCCAGGGAGCAGGGATCCCGACGCGGGGCTTGATCCCAGGACCCCGGGATCATGACCTGAGCCGAAGGCAGATGATTAACGACCACCCAGGCGCCCCATCTTCTGACATTTTTATAAGAAATACTCTTTAAATCTTCTAGAAAACCAAGCAAAACTAAGAAGTACTTGAAAAGTGACCTTGAATGCAATTTAAAACCCTCCAAAAAGGTTTCATAAGCTCAGTACAATGATGAGGTACTCGGCAGGTCTCTCAATATTTTTTCCAGAATGTAACAGTATACCAGAGATCATAAATTTGGGTTGCACAGGGGCCACGTAGACAATACAAGTGAGTGGCATGGAGCAAGTGTTTTTGTGGTAAACTGCAGAGCCCATGTCCCTTCCCAAGTGAGCTGCTACCACTGGGTCCTACTGACTGATGCCAGGAAAGAATACAGACCTCAATGCAGCCAGAGCTTCTGATGTTTAGAGAAAAGCGAAAATCTACACTTTATGTGTAGATTTTTCAGAATGATGGTTCAAATTTTCAGAATGATGGTTCAAATTTCTTTTGTAACACCATATGGGCCAAATGAAACACATCCATAGGCAGAATTATGACCTCTGGTCCATAGTGCGTGCTTTCTGAACTTTTTCGATAACAAAGTCTTGTCATTTTTCTAACTGCTTACCTCTTTATTTGCAGTGAATCCGGAATAATGGGGACTACTAGTGCAACGGAAGTAAATTCATCTCAAAATTACATAAAGACTAGTCACTTCTGGTCTTTGGCAGAAAAACCAAGTCCTGTTTACATTTCTAAGCATACTGGTTGGTAAGAAAAGGAAATATCAGTTAGAATGAAGGAAAAAGGGGTGAGGAAAAAGTGAAGAAAATCACAACTTTAAGATCATAGTCAGCTTCTAGACTGCAGAGCAACAAAATAATCCATGTGTTGAAATTTGAGAACTTCGTTGCCCCAACTAGTCCAACCTGGCTGTAAATTTCGAGCAAACAATTCCAAACATTCCCCATCTGGCTTGATATAGTCTTTTAGAACCTCTGTCCAAAAAAGAGAAAAAACACAAAAATTACTATTAAGAAAGGAATCAATTTCCTTTTAGCAGTTTAAAGCAGAAAAGCGGGAATGTTTCCTTAAAAAAAAAAAGGGACAGCTAATTAATTGCAAGGATTTCATCACAGGCTTTACTATTTGTAGTTAGAAGTCATTTGAAATAACCACTCCTGAGATTGGAAACACACCATCAGAAATTTCAGGAGTCTTGATTATCAGTTTTCATTTGCAGATGAGAAATAAGAATTTTAACACCCTCACAGGTGACTTTTCAGTTTTCCATTACTGCTAACATATCTCCTGAGTACTAACTTAATTTTTTTAATAAATGTAATCTGTGCATGAAAAAGAAGTATATAGAAACAACACAAAAATAACCCACTTAAAAAACTGAGATAAAATATAAGTTTCTGCAAGCATATATATCAGCAAGAGAGCAGTAAATGAAGAACTGGATACCAATAAAAATATTGAACAATATAAATAACAAATACAATACCCTCATAGCTATGACTTGGTAGCACATTCCATCATTTCCAAAGTATAGATCCTTTTTACCTAAAATTTCACCATAGTATTTCCACAAGTAGTCCTTATGTAATGTAATAATAACTACTAAAAATTGTATTTTATCAGGAAAAAGCTACCTCATACAGATGTTGACTAAATGCTATGATACACAGTAACAGAAAGAAAATACGATAAAAGCTTTTTTTTAAAGCACATGTTCACTTGGATTACAAATATTTAAATCAATTTAACCTTGATCATTGCTGGTTAGCTATATTAACCACATTATAGGAACTGGGTATGAAAATAACAATTCAGGGATGAAAAGTCCTAGAAGAGCATTTTTTAAATATAGTTCTTAATTACTATAGAAGATTGAGCTTGGAAGAAATTTATCAAATTCCCTTTAGGAATGGTAAGTATTCCTTAGGAGTACTTGATATAGGTAAAGTTTAAAAGAAAATATATAAAAAATTTCATGTTCATAATGTTCTCCCAATCACTCTCACAGCAAAAGAACTGTTTATTTCTATAAAAGTATTGGTCCTGTTTATCAAAAATCAAAGAATTTAAAGCATTCATTGTCTATAACCCAACTGAAGTCAAATTTGGGCTTTGATAGCTTTTAGGGGATGCTAACATGAGACTTCTAGTCCTTTCGTAAGTGTATAATTAAATGTTATTAAACCTGAGAGAGAAAGACTTCCCCAGAGTCTTAGAGAATAATAAACTTATATCACTCTTCCATTTTTTCTCCATGAATTCAATGCCTTACCAACCTCAATTCACTTTTAATGTGGTCTAAAGTTATATGAAGCAAAGCTTTCTTTGTTTCTGTTTGTTTGTTCAGTGTTTTGGTACAAATACATTAGCAACTCTATTCTTAAACCATAATCTGGAGTCCAAACAGGCGGGAGACAGCCAGTCAAAAATGCTTACTATTCTGAGCATCCACTATAATCAGTATTATGGAACTTAACAAAGGAAACAGATACCCATGTTTTCTAAGAGTACACAATCTAGTAGAAAAAGATGGCCAGGCACTTGGGAGTTGACAAATATAGTACATAAAACCTAAACCCATTTACTACCTCCTACTTTCTCAATGTAACACATTTCTGCATGTTTTTTTTTTTCCTTTCTGGCTGAGAAAAATAGAAAGTCAAGGAGTAGTATTTTTAAAATGTTAACCACATTTCAAAACAAAGCAAAAGAAATAAAAGCAAATGAATGGAAATGTTTTATTCTTACTAATTTTAAATATCAGTTTAAAAGTAAACTCGAGATCTTAAAAGTTCTAATCACAAAGAAAACATTTTTTAACTATGTGTGGTAATGGATGTTAACTAGACTTATGGTGATTGGTGATCATTTCTCAATATATATATACATCAAATCATTGTACACCTGAAACTAATATACTGGTGTATGTTAATTATACCTCAATTTTTAAAAAGTAAATTCAAATGTATAAATTAAAGAATATGACATATACATATACTTAGATAATTATATAACATCTGACATTAGCAAAACATACTTCTAATCAAAGAAGAGGAAACAATCCACACATAGCCAGTCATTCCCCTTTTGCTCTGGGAACAAAGGGCAGGGTTAGGGGAGAAGGGGCTCCAACACAGTGCACAGAATCTTATCAAACTGTGTTTTACTCTTCAGATAGAAACTGTTAGTGAGTAAAGTAGTAAAAGGAGTGGAAATTCCTCTAAGGTAAAATATAAAAAACAATTTTGATCCAAAGACTTTTAAATCTTTAAATTTTATAAACATTTATAATTGTTAGATTACAAACCATAGCTATTGAAGGCTTATCTTTTAATCTGTAGCAGGAAACTTCAAAATTTAAAAACAGAGTAAATGTAGCAATAAATTAAAAATTTTTGGGTGGGGGGATGGGTTAGCCTGATGATGGGTATTAAAGAGGGCACGTACTGAATGGAGCACTGGGTGTTATACAAAAACCATGAATCATGGAACACTACATCAAAAACTAATGATACAATGTATAGTGATTAACATAACAAAAAATTAATTACTTTAAAAAATTAAATTTTTAAAAAAATCTTGGTGACTCTAGAAGCAAAAGAGAGAACATTTTATTTTATGAATTTACATAAAACAGTTTAAGAACATTTACATGTAAAAGTTCTAAGCATTACATATAGAACATGTACTATCCTAAAACCTAGAGTTAGGATTTCAGAGTGAAATACAATGCAGAAATTGTTTTTTGATGGCTTTAATTTGTATAGCTCTATACCTAAAAATATATGCACTGGCTACATAGTAACATAAATTCAAAAATATAGGGTTACAAATACTTCTTGTCTACCACCACCTAACCAAAATATAAGAATTACATATCAAGTCATATGGATTACCCCCTGGCCCCCCGCAAAATCTAACTTTTCTTTTTTTTAAAGTTCTCAATCCTAAAAAAAAAAAAAAAAAAAAATGTGTTTGTGCTGCCCTCTACTGGGAATATGGCAGAACTGCACTTCATAGATATAGGCTGATTTTTATTAGGATTAATGAAAGACTAATTTTTATTTACTATTTTAAAACCTTGTTTTTTAAGATTAATCTTTAAACATAATTTTATCCTATGTAAAAGGAATTGATAAAGAGTTTAACTGTAAATTGAGAATGAAAGGTTGGATCTTGGCTTTTAAAAGTAAAAAAATAAGCCCTAAGACGAACACTAAATTACGCTTTGATACTCACTAAATGATAGAGAAAATTCAAATTAGAAGGATACAAATTAGATTTCCTCCATTGAATACTGGTACCAAACAATTTTTTTCTCAAAGAACAGTACAATGTCACTCATTTAAGTCATAATATTAATGCAATTAAGAGTCTATGACAGTACAAAGCTTAAAGATAATTATTCACTCAGCATGCCTCTAAGTCAAGAATGGATCATCAGGAAAACATCTGAGTATTTCTCAAATGAAGTAACACTACAAATTCTTCTGCATAAGCAATTTAAGATAACAGAAATCCTAAGCGCTATCAATAAAAATTACCTTGAGACTCTGTATTCACTTTCCTATGTATTCTAGCTCATGAACTAGCCCATATTCTACAAAATAATATGATAGGCTGGGGACCCTGTAGTTTTCCTGAGTGGCAGCTTAAATGTTTTGGGTTTTTTAAGCAGGGATCACCAAATTAATAAAAAAAAAATTCCTCAAAAAATTTTTTGAATAGGAAACAATCACAAATTGAGTATGTCTCAAGGACTTACATTCCTATTTTTGGGGGGGGGGAGCACAGAGAAAGGGAGAGAGAGAGAGAGAATCTTAAGCAGGCTCCATGCCCAGCGAGGAGACTGATATGGGGGCTTGATGTCACAACCCTGAGGATCATGACCTGAGCCAAAATCAAGAGTCGGACACTTAAGTGACTGAGCCACCCAGGTGCCCCTACATTCCTATTTTTTTAAACTCTCACTTGAAAAATTTAGCATTTACAGAGCTTCTACTATATACTACAGAATTTCAAATATATTATAAGCAATCCTCACAACTCTAAAAGATTAAGTATCATTAGTCGCTCTTTAAATGAGGACTCTGAGGTAAAAAATGGTTAGAGTAACTCATTAAGTAGCAGAGCCAGGATTCAAACTCATGTTAGTCAATCTCCAAAGCTAAAACTTTCCATTATTCCTTGCTGCTTAGTTTCACTGAATGATGAACATTTTACTAAATAAAGCATTAAGGCTAGTAAGAATTCTAGGCTGCAGCAATTACCTTTCCAATAGTTCAGAAAAGCAACACTACCTCAACATAAAACTGAATCTCTACCAAGTATCAAGGGGATTCTCACTATCTCTCTCTGTCTGCTTTTCTGAGCTCCTGGTTTCAAAACAAGCAAGGGATAGAGCCCTCATAGTGAAATAAAGCCCCTAGTAGAACTACAATCCTTAGCTGCCCCAACAGTCTTTAGTCTATCAAGGACAGTGAGGGAGTAACAACCAATAATAAGGGGAACCTAAAAAAAATGGTATAAAAGGAAAAGCAGAGGTGAAATAAAACTAATCTATACAGCACAGCTGGCAATCCCACAAACCTATCTCTTGCTTCAACGGTTCAATAATCTTGTTCAACAGTCTCTGGATGGAACAGACCCAGGGACCCCCTTCTTCCAATCTCTGACTACCCTCCGACCACCTTCCAATCTCCTTTCCAGGAACAACCTCCAGGACCAGCCACCCCATTTTTTGTGGTTAGCTCCTTATTGCTGACAAACGGTGAGCTCCCAGATTCCTCAGAATAATTCTCCCAAGGTGGAGGCCACTGTTAACTGTCTGGTCAACCTGTATTTGCAGACCTCTTACATCCACCTCTCAGGGCTTCTATTTGGACTGTGACGATGTGACTCCAGAAGGCCTAGGCACTTCTTCCTCAAGTTGGCCAGGCATCTCTTAGAAGATGCAAAACCAGTGCGGCAGCCACGCCCTTTCCAAAACATGAAGAATCTCTCCCAAAATGAGTGAGGCAAAGCCGTAGATGCCATGGAAGCTGCACGGCCCTGAAGAACAACCTGAACCAGGCCCTTCTGGATATGTATGCTCTGGGTTCTGCCCATTAAATCCCCATCTGTGTGACTTCCTGGAGAGCCACTTCCAGATGAGGGGGCAAAACTCATCAAGAACTTGGGTGACCACCTGACTAACCTCCACAGGTTGGTTGGTGGCTGGTCCTGGGCTGGGCCGGGCCAGTCAAGTATCTCTTCAAAAGGCTCATCCTCAAGCACAACTAGGAGCTTCCAGAGCCCAGCAGCCTTTGACAGGCACCTCCACATCCCCCTGATGTCAGAGCTTCTGCCTGTGCCTCTCCCTGCAGCCACTAGGCAGCCCTCTAACCATCATAGAGCCCTCTCTCAAGTCAGGGACCAAATGAAAACAATAAAGCTTTTGTAACAAAATAAATAAAAACACTATTCATAAATTCTGCTGTAAAATTTTAGAGTATTAACAAAAATAAAACATCCAATTTAATTTCCAAATCTCTACACCATTCAAATACTAAATTCAATCCTTTCTTCAATTTGACAGACGTCATAACAATTCTATTTTATAAAAACATACCAGCAAGCGGTGGCTTATGTGAATGAAGAGTACAGGGCACACTGACAATTAACTTGTGATCTGGAATGGGAAGTACTTTTACATCTTCATTCCTAATTAAAACAAAGCAACAAAGTAAATTATATTTTAAAGGACAATTTTTCATATATAAGTCACAGTTGCCTTGATTTTTTTCACCTTTCAAATAGAATCTGAATTTAAAAATAAATTCAAGAATAGAAGCAATAATGTAAATCAGCAATTTAAGTACTGAGACATTACCAAAAATTTCCTTTTCTTCAATAATGACACTTATACACTAGATAAAAGATAATATAAAATTTCATGTACCATACCATTCACACTTTTCTGGTCTGGGCCATTTTCAGATTTTCAAAAATGTAAAAATTAAGGAAAATCAATGATCATTATACTATTAATTTTGTATACATTTATACAATTTTGTATACATTTATACAATTTTGAAAAATCACTTTTCCTACCTTAATGGTACAGCAGTTTTTTCTCGAACTCTCCCCAGTATAAGACCTTCATAAGGCTTTTTGTGTGGAGAATCTAACGGGAACACAAATTCTCCTGAATTGGTGATCTGATAGGAGACAAAAAAAACAAAACAAAATAGAACCATACATCTGTAAATATCCAGGAAAGAGTTTGGCTTTTTTTCTATCACTATACAGTTTCTGCCAAAGAGAAAGAAATTAAACCTCTGGGCTAGTGCTATCCAATAAAAATAAATGTAAGCCACAAATGCAAACCACATGAGTAATTTAAATTTTCTACTAACATTAAACATTAAAAAAAGTAAGAAGAATGTGGAAGCAATTTTAATTATATATCTAGTTTAGTCTCACATATCCAAAATACTATTTCAATATGTAATAAATTCAAAAAGTTACTGAGGTATGTTACATTTCTTCTTTCATACTAGGTGTTTGAAATCCAATGTATATTTTACACTTAACATCAATTCAATTTTTGACAAGCCACATTTCAGGTGCTAAAGAGCCACACATGGCTAGTGAGCATCACTTGGACAGAGCAGCTATAAGGGACTAACATATTTTAAATATCACTTTATCATCTTACACATAAAAATCTACTTTTCATTAAAATGTATTCCTGAAACCATGTTATCATTAATTCATTTATTCATTCAAATAATATTTATTGATTACTGGCAATGTGACTAAGTGGATTATAATAAAGTATATCTTATTAAACTTTACAGAATACAGTGTCATTAAATACTGTCAGAGCTAGAATTAGTAATAAAAAAAAGCTCAGAGACTGATAAGATAGACAATACTTAGTCTAATCCCTTGGCATTTTAATCCAGAAATTCAATTTTGTCATTTCATCCTGGAGTGATCATACTCTCAAAGACTCACTTAAAGCTAATCAAATTGAAAACAATTTATAATAGCAATATCAATTAACTAGCCATTAAAATACATATTTTCACCATCAGAATATTCACAGCTATTATCTATTGAACCTTTTACTAAATATCAAGATAACTAAGAAGCCAAATCAGTAAAGTCCTATTATCACCTCTAGGGCCCAGGAGAGACAGCATCTCTTCCACAGAGTGCTGTATAAATACAGGCAAATTCTTATTATTTGGATATATTTTATATTCAATGCAAATTACTTCTTCTGTTATAACAGTACATATAGGTACCTAACAGTGTTTCATACAATATACTGTATTTTTGTTTTAAACTCTAGGCTTATCATATCATCTCTTATACTGATTAGTACTACAAATGAATAGGGTAGTCTTAGATTTTATGTATTAACATTTTACTGGTTTTGATTTCAGAAGGTACCCTTTTCCTGACTTTGACCCCCATCTCTGACAATAAAAGAACTGTCATAATGTACAGGGTAGAATGGAGTTTTATATTCCCATCAATGTCCTATATACCAAATCAACCAAAGCTAAGCCCAAAGTATGTTATAAAAGCAAAGATACCACTGTTAATGTTTGTGTGCTAAGTCCATTAAAATAGGTGCAAATAAACAATATACACACCTTTTAGAAGATATACCAGTATACCACAAAATACATACAAAGTACATAAAAATAGAACTCTCCCGTTTAAAATGAACGTATCAGCTATACAAATATTAAACATTCAATTGATAACAAGTTGGCTTATCTTTTTGAAATGTAGGAGGGCTTTTGCAAAATTCATCTAAGTAGACAACGCATCTTTATTATTTTTTTTTTTTAAGATTTTATTTATTTATTTGAGACAGAGAGAATGAGAGAGACAGAGAGCACATGAGAGGGGGAAGGGTCAGAGGGAGAAGCAGGCTACCTGCCGAGCAGGGAGCCCGATGCGGGACTCGATCCCGGGACTCCAGGATCATTACCTGAGCCGAAGGCAGTCGCTTAACCAACTGAGCCACCCAGGCGCCCCAGACAACGCATCTTTAAAAGGATGTCCAATGGACTCTGAACTGATGCCTTATTTTTCTGTATTTTTTTGTTCTTTATAGTAAACAGAGATTAATTAAAGATCATTCAACCAATCCAAGAATTGGAGTCATTTCTTTCAAAATAGGCACAGCAGCACATAAGGCACTGAGGACCTAAGTTAAAATTTCAAGTATGTAAGGTTCTTGGTTCTTTCCACCTCTTCCATGCTGGGTTACTTAGCTATTCTCCCTCCCATCCCCAGCAACATAAGAAAAAAGAAAAAAAAAAACAGGAAAGAACCTACAAAGGGTGACTGAAATTGTGGATGCGTAAAGAGCAA
The DNA here is from genome assembly GCF_002201575.2 of Neomonachus schauinslandi. Classification (NCBI taxonomy): domain Eukaryota; kingdom Metazoa; phylum Chordata; class Mammalia; order Carnivora; family Phocidae; genus Neomonachus; species Neomonachus schauinslandi. Next base: position 52,130,669 of record NC_058416.1, read on the forward strand.
GAAGATGAAGGACAAAATTATTTCTATGTTTCCTGATAGATTCTCCAAAGTTTTTGTTTGTTTTTTAACTACAGACATCAGAGCTTTTTAGAATGTCATCCTGATATCTCCCTGAATCAAATATTTCCTAAGGCCAGCAGTTTGAGACTCTACCACAAAAAGACACAGAACAAAAAGTAAAAAGCCTTTGAGAATAAGAAGATATAAGTATTTAGCATCAAAAAGAAACAAGTATTTAGTATCAAAGTAAAAGTTTTAAATAGACTGTTTTGAAGAAGTAGAGCAGTGCCATGTTAAGTATTAAAAATTAGATGCTATATTTATGTGACTTATATGTCACACTATATTAACAAATAAGTTAATTTTTCAACTTACTTTTACCCAGTGCCACTCAGCAACTATCTCAACAGACCAAGAAGGATAAAGTTCTTCCTTTACAAAACGTAGGTGCTTCTGTCTATTGGTCACCCAAGTAATGATAAGACAGTTTGGAGCCGCCAGTTTAGGAATGGGTATCTGCTTTATTTGCAATGGTGATAAATAGCTGTACCTAAAAAAAAACAGAAAAAGATATTAGCAAAATTCACTGCAAAAAGGAAAAATAAGCAGACAGAAGACCCATGTAATATTGACTCCACAAAGCTCCTGTACCTGTTTATTTGTATAACTAAACGTGAAGCCACAGTGACACCCAGTGGACACATTATTACATGCAAGTCAGAATTTACCCTTTTTCATTTTTAATAAGATAAAATTGTCAGGCTAGCTTTATCATTTCTAAATGTATTACATTTCAGTAATTTCACTAATATGCTTGTCTCCCATTCAAAATTAATCAAATATCATTGTTTGGTTTCCATAATCTGTACATTACACAGGGACCCCATCACAGTGAGTCTTGAAACTATCTCAATATTCCACTGTATTTTCAACCCTCAATCTATCATCTTGCTTCTTTCTCTTTTTTTTTAAGATTTTATTTATTTGACAGAAAGAGAGAGCACAAGCAGGGGGAGCAGCAGGCAGAGGGAGAGGGAGAAGCAGGCTCCCCACTGAGCAAAGACCCCAACGTGGGGCTCGATCCCAGGACCCTGAGATCACAACCCGAGCCAAAGGCAGATGCTTAACTGACTGAGCCACCCAGGCACCCCATCCTGCTTCTTTCTTATTCCAATCAATTCCACTGGCTCTTTGAAACCCTCATGCTTTCAGGGTGCCTGGGTGGCTCAGTCGGTTAAGCGTCTGTCCTCAGCTCAAGTCATGGAGCTCCCTGCTCAGCTGGGAGCCTGCTTCTCCCTCTCCTTCTGCTGCTCCCCCTGCTTGTGCTCTCTCCTCTCTCTCTTTCAAATAAATAAATAAAATCAGAAAGAGAAAGAAAGAAAGAAAGAAAGAAAGAAAGAAAGGAAAGAAAAGAAAGAAACCCTCATGCTTTCATTAAAAAAAAATTCTATAGTCTTGCACCCCCTAATCATTAATAGCATAAAGTTTAGTTTCTCTTGCTGGAACTACTTGCTCTACAAAATCCAATCTAATGAATGTGGGCCTTTCTCTAACACCCAATACACACAACAGAGAGAGGAGAGTCCGTATTCTCCTAGCTCCCCTATTAGCCGCTTCCAGGCTAAAACTCCTCCACATTTGCATAAAATCCACTTCTCTGAGAGATATGCCATCTGGCTGTGCTAGAATGTAATGTTCTTTATTGAACCCATTTCTTTCTCACTCTCCATAATCAATGAAGCTTTAAGCTCTAAGATCCTTCTACCTTACTAACACAAATCTTGCCATTATCCTGGCAATTTCAAGGCACAATTTATATAATGTGCAAACCTCAACTATTCTTCCCCTAAACAAATACAATTGCATTCATCCCAATAATCCATTCCAGTTACCTTAACCTGGACCTCATCATTACTCACACTGATTCCATCTCTGAAACTAAACATTGATCTATCTCTGGCTGTAACCTTCTATCCCTAACCTATTCTTTGACCTTATCAAAGCAAACCGTGCCCCATTCCTCTACTTTATTGAGTCTATCATTTCTTCCTGCACACGTGCACCTCTTCTCCACAGACTACCAATCATTTCACTGCCCTCTCATTAGCACCCTAAATTCCCATCCACCCCTTAACCCTTCACCCCACAGCTCCTTCAAACCTCTAATCTTCAATTCAACCCAGCTTCCACACAATTCAATTCAACCTCTTCATATGGGGAGAAAAATGCAGAAGTGAAGAACTGGGTCAATTAAACCCATTCTCAGGCTCTCAAAATGACTCATCAATTCTTTTACTTATCCTTAGTCAACTACAAACCCTCTTCTCTTTTCAAATCTCTTACCTAAACTCACTCTTGGCAGATGAAGTTAACTCATGTATCAGTAAAAATAAAGACCACCTGACCCCTTCAACTACCTAACCCCCTCTCTCTCCTTATATACCTTCACTTATCCATTTGTATACATTTCCTCTTAAATCAAATGGTACGGCTTCACCTATCTAAAGCTTACCCCTCCAGCTGTGTTCTTATTCCCATCTTCCGGTATCTTACAATGCTAGTTATTCCTCTCCTTCTGTGTCTCAACCTCTCTAGCAGTTCCTTACCATCAGCCTAGGTTTTAAAGGAAGAAAAAGAGAGAAACAGGGGAGGTAGGGAGGGGAAGAGAGAAGAGAAATTCCCTCAATTCTACAACTAAGCTAAGGACTGGTATGCATTTATCTTTCTACTTTGTCTCCTTTATTTTATTCCTCAGTTGACTATAATGAGGTTTCTACTACTATACCTGCTCTGGAAAAAAGTAAATGACATCCTAATGGCCAAATGCAATAAACACTGGAATCCAGTTCTCACACATAGCAACTGTATAATGTGAGGATATGATCAATAGTATTTCCTAAATAAATGAGTAAAACAATTCATATCTCATGCACCCATTTCCTACCATCCAGACCAGTGCTCTTCTAGTAGACTAGCATTTCTTATAATCAAAGTGATAACTTAAAAAAACTAAGTTTGCCGAAGTATGAAAAACATCAGGTCAAAAATTTGAAGTTTGATGTTCCCAATAACTGCAGATTCTTTGATTGCCTTGATTTTATTTAGTTGGGTTGATGTGCGGTAAGGGGGGAGGAATGAAATATTCCATTTTTTAGTTTTAATCTCCTAGAAATCACTGAGCAAATTCCAAAATATGCATCTTTATCACTAAGGTAGCATTCTTACCGAAAATATTTAACCTGAATCTCATGAAGGAACAATCAGACAAATCCAAATGGTAGGAAATCTACAAAAAAGGAACATGGGATCTTAAAAAAGAGTCAATATCCTGAAAAGTAAAAAATGGCCAGGAGACTATTCTGCATTAAAGGAAGAAAAGAAAAATAAAGACCAAATATAATGTGTGATCCCTGACTGGAGCTTAAATCTGAAAACTGAAAAGAAAAATATAGCCATAAAAGAACACTTTGAGAAGAGGTTAAAAAAATATATATATATACATATATATATATATATATATACACACACACACACATAATGTGTATTTGATAATATTATTAATGGCAATTAATGGGGATGGAGAAAGAAAATACACACAAATGTGGTAGAATATTAAAAACGGGTGAATCTAGAGGAAAGGCAATTTGATATTCATGTATTATTCTTTCACTTTTCTCAAAGTTTGGAATTTTTTAAATCAAAAGTTGAAGGAAAGAAACAATACGATAAATCATTACCAAAAAATCATAAACATATACTTACAAGCTAAAAAAACAAAAAATTTCAAAAAAAATATTTTAAACAAAAAATTTCAAAACATGCTTATGTAAAAGTATCATAAAATATTATAAAAGGAATGAGTTTATTTTTCAGAATTATAAAAGCTGCCTCCAAAGATATTGCTAATTATGATCAAGCATTTACTTTTTTAAAACTTCTAAAGACTATTCAAGAATAACATATAAAAAAACTATCAATTTTCATTAAAATAAAAGGCAAATGAAATTTAAATTTAGTATTTAAAAAAAAATTCTTACAGAAAACTGGAACACATTACCAAAGAATATAAAATTGGACTCTTTGATTCTTTTGAATTTAACACTTAACTCTAATAATGAGAAATAACTGGGAACAGTCTTCAACAAATGATGCTGGGACAACTGGATATCCAAACGCAAAAGGATAAAATTGTGATTCTACCACACATCATACATAAAATTAAACTCAAAATGGATCAAAGACTTAAACGTGAGAGTTGAAACTCTTAGAAAACATAGGTGTACATCATTGTGACCCTGATTAAGGCAATGGTTTCTTAAATACAACACCAAATGCTCAGCAACAAAAAGAAAAATAGGTTAAGCTGGACTTCAACCAAGTGTAAAATTTAGTGCTTTGAGAAGACTAGAAAGAAAGTGAAAAGGTAACAAGAGAAAATGGGAGAAAATACTTGCCAACCATATATGGTAAGGGCCTAACATCCAGAATGTATAAAGAACTCTTAGAAATCAACAAAAAGTAACTTAATTTTAAAATGTGCAAAGGATCTGAACGGTCAGTTCTCCAAAGAATATATAAGGATGGCCAATAAGGACATGAAAAGATGTTCAATATAATTAGTCATTAGAGAAATGCAAGCCAAAACCACAGATATCACTTCATACTCATCAGGATGGCTATAACTGAAAACAAACAAAACAGAAAATAAGTGTCACTAAGAATGTGGAGAAACTGGAACCCTCATATGTTTCCAGTGGGAATGTAAAATGTAAAATGACACATCCACTGTGAAAAATAGTTCAGTAGTTCCTCAAGAGTTAAAGGCAGAGTTACCATGTGACGCAGCAACCCTACTCCTAGGTATATACCCAAGATAAATGAAAACATGCTGTCTGGAAGCAGGCAACTACGAAGTCTGATGGAGCAGGCCTTAAGACTGCCCTCTCTTGTACAATCAAACTTTTTTTTTTTTTTAAGATTTTTATTTATTTATTTATTTGAGAGAGAGAATGAGACAGAGAGAGAGAGCATGAGAGGGGGAGGGTCAGAGGGAGAAGCAGACTCCCTGCCGAGCAGGGAGCCCGATGCGGGACTCGATCCCGGGACTCCAGGATCATGACCTGAGCCGAAGGCAGTCGCTTAACCAATTGAGCCACCCAGGCGCCCCAAGACTGCCCTCTCTTGTACAATCAACTAGACATTCGGGCAGTTTCCAAAACCACTCTGAGATTCAATAATTTGTCAAAAAGACTCATAGAACTTTACTGAAAGCTATTATAATCATGTTTACAGCTTATTAAAAGAGATGGCTTATTACAATTTATCACATAAAGGTTATCACGGTTTAATACAGATTAAAATCAGCCAAAAGAAGAAACTCAGAGCAGAGTCTGGGGGGCTTACAAATACAGAGCCTCCAATGGTCCTCTCCCATGGAATCAGAACACATTACCCTCCTGGCATCTATGTGTGATAATACACACAGAAATACAGAGCCTCCAATGGTCCTCTCCCATGGAATCAGAACACATTACCCTCCTGGCATCTATGTGTGATAATACACACAGAGTACTGCTAAGCCAGCTTCAGAGTCCAGAGTTTTCACTGGAGATGCATTACATAGGCAAAATAGAGTGACTAATTGCCCAGGTGGTTGAACTCAGTCTCCAGGTTGACTAATATCACTGGGACCCAAAGCCTACCCTAAATGACATGGTTGGCCTTTCTCGTGTAGCAGTCCCCACCCTAAGATTATTTATATAGCCAGTCTCCCAACTTCCCCCCCAACCCAAGCACAGGTATAGATTCCCTCCCAGAAGCTGAAGGCAAAGGTGAAACTTTGGGCAAGGCCAAATTCTTTAATACACATGTTCACAGAAAAGCTTGTACAGGGGCGCCTGGGTGGCGCAGTTGGTTAAGTATCCAACTCTTGGTTTCAGCTCAGGTCTGATCTCAGTGCTGTGAGATCAAGCCCATGTCAGGCTCCACATTCAGCATGCAGTCTGCTTGTGATTCACTCTCTCTCTCCTGCCCCTACTATTCATGCATGCACGCTCTCTCTCTCAAATAAATAAATCTTAAAAAAAAAAAAAAAGAAAAGCTTATACACAAATGTATGGCAGCACTATAGCCAAAAGCTGGAAACCATGCAAACATCACCCACTGATGAATGGATAAATAAAATGTTGTATGTATGTATGTGTGTGTGTGTGTGCGCATGCATCCATCCATCCATCCAGTGGAATATTATGCACCAATTAAAAGGAAGTACTGATATATGCTAAAACATGGATGAACTATGAAAACAAATATCAAATGAAGTAAGCCAGACACAAAGGCCACGTGTCATATGATTCCATTTATATGTAATGTCCCAAAAGGTAGACTCATGGAGACAAAGAGAAGATTAATGGTTGCAGAGACTGGGCAAAGAGGGGAAACAGGAGGAACAGGGATTCTTTTGGGGATGATAGAAATATTCTGGAATTAGATAAGGTAGTAATTGTACAACATTATGAATGAATTAAGCCACTAAACTGCACACTTTAAAGTGCCTAAAATGGTTAATTTAATCTAGTTTTCAAAAACCTGAGAAGCCTGGGTGGCATAGTCGGTTAAGCATTGGACTCTTGGTTTCAGAGCAGGTCGTGATCTCAGGGTCATGAGATCAAGCCCCGAGTGAGGCTCCGCACTCAGAGTGGAGTCTGCTTGGGATTCTCTCTCCCTCTCCCTCTGCCCCTTCCATTCATGCTCACTCTCTCTCTCTCTCTCAAATAAATAAATAAATCTTTTTCTTTTAAAGATTTTATTTATTTATTTATTTATTTGAGAGAGCGAGAATGAGAGAGAGAGAGAGAGCACATGAGAGGGAGAGGGTCAGAGGGAGAAGCAGACCCCCTGCTGAGCAGGGAGCCCGATGCGGGACTCGATCCCGGGACTCCAGGATCATGACCTGAGCCGAAGGCAGTCGCTTAACCAACTGAGCCACCCAGGAACCCAATAAATAAATCTTAAAAAAAAAAAAACCTATATTAGTACCCTTCTCACAAAGAGCACCCAATCTAATGTTTACAATCTAATAATAAAAGAAAAAAGAGATCACTCACCAGGAGATTATGCTAAGTGTAGTAAGTCAAGCAGAGAAAGACAAGTGTCATATGGTTTAACTTTTATGTGGAATATAAGGAATAGCATGGAGGACATTAGGAGAAGGAAGGGAAAAATGAAGGGGGGGAATCAGAGGGGGAGATGAACCATGAGAGACTATGGACCTGAGAAACAAACCGGGCTTTAGAGGGGAGGGGGGAGGGGGTATTGGTTAGCCCGGTGATGGGTATTAAGGAGGGCACGTACTGCATGGAGCACTGGGTGTTATACGCAAACAATGAATCATGGAACACTACATCAAAAACTGATGATGTAACGTATGGTGACTAACATAACATAAATAAATAAATAAATAACAGACCGAAAGCATTAAAATTTGCTAAGAGGGTCCAAGATGGTGGCACAGGAAGACTCTGAACTCATCTCCTCCCACACACTAAATCTATACCTATATAGACAGAGACATTCCTCCAGATGAAGAAGAGAAGGCTGATTGCACAGCTTCTACACAACAAACAATAAAGGGACCAATAGGGAAAAGTAGGAGAAATATGGACATAACAGGAACCCCAGTCTTGACTAGGTGACCTGCAGTAGAGAAGGATATTAATGAGAGGCCAATGCACAGGCTCACCTGCCCTCAGACATAGCAGTTTAAACTGCAAACAGACTATAAATGAAGGAAATCCATGTACTAACACTAGAGCCTCCAACAAAAAGGTAGAGAACCAATGGAACTCTCACTGGGGTAAGAGGAACCAGCAAGCGCCATTTTTACATTCTGCATCTACCTTCATAGTGTAAACATAAGCTGGGTCCAGGTACTTTACCAACCTGGTAGGGCCACCCCAGCACACTCCAGACCCCTGGCCCACTCCAGCTCCAGCCATCCCTCAAAGGCGGCCCCCACACAGTACACCCCCAGTCCCCAACCACATCAGCCCTAGCTCCAGCCATCCTGCCAAGGCAGCCCTGACACAACACCCTCCAGGACCCAACTGGCCTGTGCCCACAGCACAGCACATCCTTTTTTTTTTTTTTTTTTTTTTTAAAGATTTTATTTATTTATTTGAGAGAGAGAGAATGAGAGACAGAGAGCATAAGAGGGAGGAGGGTCAGAGGGAGAAGCAGACTCCCCGCCGAGCAGGGAGCCCGATGCGGGACTCGATCCCGGGACTCCAGGATCATGACCTGAGCCGAAGGCAGTTGCTTAACCAACTGAGCCACCCAGGCGCCCACAGCACAGCACATCCTTAAGCCCACTTCTGCTCCAGTAATTCCACAGAGATGGCCACAGCACAACATGCCCCAGGACCCCCAAGTCATGCCCACTCCAGCTCCAGGCCGCCTGCCAAAGCTACCAGGCATACAGTCTACGCAGCAGGCAGTCCTACATAAGGCCACTCTTTCAATACCAGGAAACTTAGCTCTTACAGCTATTCATAGAAACACACACAGGAAATCAAATAAAATGAGGAGACAGAGAAATACGTTCCAAACAAAACAACAAGATAAAACCCCAGAAAAAAAGGAAGACCTAAAGAAAAGGAGATAAGTAATTTACCTGATAAAAAGTTCAAAGTAATGATCATAAAGATGCTCATCAAACACAGAAGACAAATGGAAGAACACAGTGATAACTTCAACATAGAGAAAGAAAATATAAAAAACCAATCAGAGCTGAGGAATACAATAACTGAAATGAAAAATGCATTAGAAAGAACCAAAAGCAGATTACATGATAGAGAAGAATGAATCAGCAATGTGGAAGAGAGAATAGTGAAAACAGCAAAAAAAAATTTTTTAATGAGGACAGTTTTAAGGGACCTCTGGAACAACAAGCATACTAACATTCATATTATATGGGTCCCAGAAGGAAAAGAGAGAGGAAAAGGGCCAGAAAATTTGAAGAAATAATGGCTGAAAACTTCCCTAACTTGAGAAAGGAAACACATATCAGATGCAAAAAGCATAGAGTCCCTAATAAAATAAAACCAAAGAAATCCACCAAGACATATTATAAATAAAATTGCAAGTTAAAGATAATGAGAGAATGTTGAAGGCGGCAACAAAAAAAACAAACAAAAAAAAAATTGGGGCGCCTGGGTGGCTCAGTCGTTAAGCGTCTGCCTTCAGCTCAGGTCATGATCCCAGGGTCCTGGGATCAAGCCCCACATCGGGCTCCCTGCTCTGCGGGAAGCCTACTTCTCACTCTCCCACTCCCCCTGCTTGTGTTCTCTCTCTCGCTGTCTCTCTCTCTGTCAAATAAAATCTTTAAAAAAAAAAAAATATTTTGAGACAATGAAAATGGAAACACAACTTTCCAAAATTGGAACAAAAGCAGTTCTAAAAGGAAAGCTCATAGCAATACAAACCTACCTTAAGAAACAAGAAAAACCCCAAGTAAACAATCTAACCTAAACTCAAAAAAGAAGAATGAAGCCCAAAGTTAGTAGAAGGAAGGATATAATAAAGATTAGAGTGGAAATAATTGAAATAGAAATTAAAAAATAAAAAAGATCAATGAAACTAAAACCTGATTCTTTGAAAAGATAAAATTGAAAAACTCTAGCCAGACTTATCAAGAAAAAAAAAAGGGGGCTCAAAGGAATAAAAGCAAAAATGAAAAAGAAGTTACAACTGAAACCACAAAAATATATATAGGAGACTATCATAGGAGACTACTAAAAAAAATTATATGCCAACAAAACAGGAAACCTAGAAGAAACACATAAATTCCTAGAAACACACAACCTTCCAAGACTGAATCAAAAAGAAATAGAAAATCTGAATATACCAATTACAAGTAATGAAATTGAGTCAGTAATTTAAAAACTCCCAGAAAACAAAAGTCCAGGACCAGATTGCTTCATATATGAATTCTACCAAACATTTAAAGAAGAGTTAGTAACTATCCCTCTCAAATTATTCCAAAAAATTAAAGAGGAAGAAATGCTTCCAAACTCATTTTACAAGACCAGCAGAATCAAAGATACCACTAAAAAAAAGACAGGCCAATATCCCCAGCGAACACAGATGTAAAAATTCTCTTCAAAATATTAGCAAATCAAAATCCAAATACATTAATTAAAGGATCATACTCCATGAGCCAGTGAAATTTACCAACATAATATACCACATTAACAAGATTAAAGATAAAAATATGATCATTAAATAGATGCAAAAAAGCATCTGACATATACAACATCCATTTATGATAAAAACCCTCAACAGAGCAGGTATAGAAAGAACATACCAAGTATAATAAAGCCCAGATATGATAAACCCTCTGCTAACATTATACTCAATGGTGAAAAGCTGAAAGCTTTTCCTCTAACATTAGAAACAAGACAAGGATACCCATTCTCACAACTTATTCAACATAGTATTGGAAATCCCAGCCACATCAATTAAGCAAGAAAAAAAAAATCAAAGGCATCCAAACTGAAAAAGCACTAAAATTGTTACTAATTGCAGGTGACATAATATCATATATAGAAAACCATAAGGCTCCACCAAAAAACTATTAGAACCAATAAAATAGGGGCACCTGGGTGGCTCAGTCGGTTGGGCATCTGCCTTCGGCTCAGGTCATGATCCCGGGGTCCTGGGATCGACTCCTGCATCGGGCTCCTTGCTCAGCAGGGAGCCTGCTTCTCCCTCTCCCTTAGCCTGCCATTCCCCCTGCTTGTATGTACTCTCTCTCTCCATCAAATAAATGAATAAAATCTTAAAAAAAAAAAAAGAATAAAAGAATTCAGTAAAGTCACAGGATACAAAATGAACATATGGGGAAATTTGTTGCATTTCTATACACTAATAACAAGCTATCAGAAAGAGAAATCAAGAAAACAATCCCATTTACAATTGCATCAAAAAGAACAAAATACCTAGAAAAAAAATTTAACCCATGAAAGACCTGTACTCTGAAGAGTATAAAATGAAAAAGATTGACGACAACACAAATAAATGGAACTATATACTGTGCTCATGGACTGGAAAAATTAATATTGTTAGAATGTCTATACTACACAAAGCAATCTACAGACTTAATGCAGTCCCTATCGGGGCACCTGGGTGGCTCAGTCAGTTAAGTGTCTACCTTTGGCTCAGGTCATGATCCCAGGGTCCTGGGATCAAGTCCCATATTGGGCTCCCTGCTCTGCAGGGAGTCTGCTTCTCCCTCTGCCCCTCCCCCCACTCATTCTATCAATCTCACTCTCTCACTCTCACTTTCTCAAATAAATAAAAGCTTTTAAAAACAAGGACTTAATGCAATCCCTATCAAAATACCAATGGCATTTTTAACAGAACTAGAACAAAGAATCCTAAAATGTGTATTGAACCACAAAAGACCCTAAATAGCCAAAGTGATCTTAAAAAAAACAAAGCTGGAGGTTATCATGCTCCCTGACTTCAAAATATGTTAAAAAGCTACACTAATAAAAACAGAATGGTACTGGTACAAAAAAACACACATACATCAACGGAACAGAATAGAGAGCCCAAAAATAAACCCACACATATACAATCACCATTTGGCATTTGCCTTAATAATAATTGATTTGGGCAAGACTCATCAACAGATGTTGTATTAGTTTCCTATTGCTGCTTTTGGAAATGTCAATTTCATGAAACACCAGTAAAGACTCAGGAACTTCCAAATTAAAGGATTCTAAAGAGGGGCGCCTGGATGGCAGAATGGGTTAAGCCTCCAACTCTTGAGCCAGATGGCTTCCCAGGGGAATTCCACCAAATATTTAAAGAAGAATTAATACCTATTCTTCTGAAACTGTTCCAAAAAAATAGAAATGGAAGGAAAACTTCCAAACTCATTTTATGAGGCCAGCATTACCTTGATCCCAAAATCAGACAAAGAACCCATCAAAAAGCAGAATTACAGACAAATATCCCTGATGAACATAGATGCAAAAATTCTCACCAAAATAATAGCCAGTAGGATCCAACAGTACATTAAAAGGATTATTCACCACGACCAAGTGATATTTATTCCTGGGCTGCAAGGTTGGTTTAACATCCACAAATCAATGTGATACAATACATTTAATAAAAGAAAGAACAAGAACCATATGATCCTCTCAATAGATGCAGAAAAAGCATTTGACAAAGTACAGCATCCTTTCTATTAAAATTCTGTTCAGAGTGTAGGGATAGAGGGTACATACCTCAATATCATAAAAGCCATCTATGAAAAACCCACAGCAAATATCATTCTCAATGGGGAAAAAATGAGAGCTTTCCCCCTAAGGTCAGGAACACGGCAGAGATGTCCACTATCACCACTGCTATTCAAAATAGTATTAGAAGTCCTAGCCACAGCAATCAGACAACAAAAAGAAATAAAAGACATCCAAATCAGCAAAGAAGAGAAACTCTCACTGTTTGCAGAGGATATGATATTTTATGTGGAAAACCCCAAAGACTCCACCCCAAAACTGCTAGAACTCATACAGGAATTCAGTAAAGGGGCAGGATATAAAATCAATGCACAGAAACCAGTGGCATTCTTATACACCAACAAGACAGAAGAAAGAGAAATTAAGGAGTCGATCCCATTTACAATTGCACCCAAACCATAAGATTCCCAGGAATAAATCTAACCAAAGAGGCAAAGGATCTGTACTCAGAAAACTATAAAATACTCATGAAAGAAATTGAGGAAGACACAAAGAAATGGAAAAACGTTCCATGCTCATGGATTGGAAGAACAACTATTGTGAAGATGTCAATGCTACCTAGAGCAACCTACACATTTAATGCAATCACCATCAAAATACCATCCACTTTTTTCAAAGAAATGGAACAAATAATCCTAAAATTTGTATGGAACCAGAAAAGACCCCACATAGCCAGAGGAATGTTGAAAAAGAAAAGCAAAGCTGGCGGCATCACAATTCCAGACTTCCAGCTCTATTACAAAGCTGTCATCATCAAGACAGTATGGTACTGGCACAAAAACAGACACATAGATCAATGGAACAGAATAGAGAGCCCAGAAATGGACCCTCAACTCTATGGTCAACTAATCTTCGACAAAGCAGAAAGAATGTCCAATGGAAAAAAGACAGTCCGTTAAGCACCTGACTCTTGGTCTCAGCTCAGGTCTTGATCTCAGGGTCATGAGTTCAGGCCCCACGTTAGGGTCCATGCTGGAAATTGAAGGGAAAAAAAACAAAAAAACAAAAAAAAACAAGGTGTATCTAATAGACAATTTATTTACACTTACCTGTTACTTCTTTTAACTGATTTGTTCTGCCATGGTGGATCCATCACAATTACATCATATGTTTTCCTACCTGAAAACAAACACACAATTTCAGAAAATACCTGCCTTCTGCAGGTGATCACTTTAGAAACTAAAGTGCATTGACTACAGACACAAATATAATGGAATGCAACAAAAGGACTTAAAACATCTATTCAAATAAAATAATTTAATCTAAAAAAATTGAGATTTCCCTTATAATTCAGTACCACGGGGATTTTAACATAAGTTTACCTATTGCTATTTTTGCAAAGACTACCTGAAAATAACTACAGGTCACTTAGCTGGACACCAACCATTTGTAAATGCCCTTTATGTCTTGACAGCCATATTAATATGGTCCTTTCAAACCTAAATGTGTTTTGTTTTTTTCATTTTTTTGCTTTATTTTTAAGCTTCGTTTTGAAATAATTTATCTTAAAACTGACACACTGACCATAATAAAACTTCCTCAATTGTCTACAGGTGTCTTTTTTTCTGACCCAAGATCCAAAGCAGGATCACACACTGCATCTAATTGTCATGTCTCCTCAATCTCTTCCAATCTGGGAAAGTTCCTCAGTCTTTCTTTGTCACTTATGACCTTGACACTTTGAAGGCTATTGGCCAGTTATTTTATAGAATGTCTCTTAATTTGGGTTTGGTATTTCCTCGTGATTAAATTTAGATTATTAATGTTTGGCAAGAATACTACCAAATAATCAGGAAATACAAGATGTCAAAATGTCTCATTATTGGTGATACTATCTTTAATCATTTGGTTAAAGGGTTGTCTACCAGGTTTCTCCAGTTTTCACTTTGTAATTAATAAGTATCTTGTAAAGAGATACTTTAAGACTGCGCAAATATCCCGTTTCTCATCTTTTCACCTACTATTTTGAAATCTATTATGTTGTTTGCCAAATAGAAACTTTCTAGTTCTATCATTCCACCTACATTTATTAACTGGAATTTTACTGTAAGGAAGAGCTGTCCCTTCTGCTTTTATAAACATAGGTATATTTTGGTAAATGTACAATTTCACAAGTAATCAAAAGAGTGCAAATTAAAATGAGGAAGTAATAGTTTTTAAACTATTAAAATGGCAAAAATAAAAAAGAACAGAAAACGTTTAAACATAATTTTCCCATTAGTTTATTATCCTGTCATTTACCCTGAAGAATTTATGACACTGTGACATGAATAACCACTCATGTGTAACATAGCTTGACAGCAATTAAAAGATAGCTTTTCCTTAATGAACTATGTCATTTAATAACTTAAAATTTTTATATTAAATATCCAAAAAAACAAGAGCATATTAAATTAAATTTCATCAATACATTTCTTTCCTACTTTATTTCTTAGAATATTATGACTTATTAAATACATATAAATCCCTGAGATAAGCAATTGATACAGATTAATTCATTTAATCTTCAAAATGACCTTCAGAAGTAGATTATTATCATAACTATTTTATAAACTAGGAAACTGAGGCTCAGTTTTGTGAAGTGAATAGCTCAAAGATTAACAGTTAAACTTTAGAATCTAAATTCAAATTCAGGTGTATATGAATGTGGACTTCAATCTTTAAATTTTGTTGACATTATACAGGAAAATATTTCAAGAAATTTTAGACAATAAACTGTAACACCAGCTTAAAATGTAACCTAAAAGGCTATGGTGTTAATATTCATATCTAAAGTGTTCCTACTTTGCTATAAAGAAAAGTTAAATAAAATTGTTTGGCCAAGCCCAATTATATCATGAATTCTTAAGTACAGAGCAGCAACTACATTTGCTTTCATGGGGACCAATTACTTTTTGACCCTTTGTTCATTAGTCTTATTTTTTAATTTTTTCAAATTTTTTAAATGTTTTTAAACCAAAAGTCAAGAGTTTTAAAATTAAATTTAAAAGAAAAAAATCACAGAGAAAATTAAGCATTTATTCTATCCTCATACTGCTGACCCACATTTAGCATTCAGACTAGCTCTTGACTTCCAAGGCCACAAAAAAATTATATTTTTCTAATAACATAGTAATTACTTACAGTTCAGAAGTGGATGCATGCAAGAAATGTCAGACAAAAGAAAACTGCTTTTTGGTGGCACCAGGTATTTCTGTCCCATTAAAGTAATCATTTTTGTAAAGCTAGAGTTGTTTTCAACAACCCGTGAAAATAAATCCTGTTCTATAATAGACATATCTTCTTCCATCAATTGTAATGCCTGAAGATCCATTTCATTCAGAGAAGGCAAATGCTTTGCCATTGTACATAATTCTGACAAACTGCAGGTATCAAGTGGTAAAGTAATGGGCTCGCTACACTTGTCCCATTTTTCAGAAAGTGGATGAAGAAAGCCACTTTTGAGACCTTCTTGGATTAACTCTGAAGAGCCATCCAAAATCAGTCCCCTGATCTGTAAGAAAAATTTGTTAAGATACATTAAAAGGCCATTTACATTAAGACAATTCTCTAAATAATGAAATTCCTACTATGCTTTGAATATTTGAACGTATCGATTGAAATCAATATTTTATTTCTTTTTAAAGATTTTATTTATTTATTTGACAGAGAGACACAACGAGAGAGAGAGCACAAGCAGGGGGAGTGGGAGAGGGAGAAGCAGGCTCCCGGCTGAGCAGAGAGCCTGATGTGGGGCTCGATCCCAGAACCCTGGTACCATGACCTGAGCCGAAGCAGACACTTAACAACTGAGCCCACCCACCCAGGCGCCCCTGAAATCAATGTTTTAAAGCTTACACTAAAATAATTTTATGATAAAATGTAAAGGCAAAAATGTGTGAGTATACCTTCAAATTGCTGTTTCTTAAATGTGGAATAAAACAAACTTCATAAATTCACTTACAATTAAATAACCAAACAATACACATATAAAACACATTCTTAAAAATGTATTAAGATGAATTTGAAATAAATAAATATGAATTTGATAACATAAATGTTTCTAGAAGAAAGCAGAATTTCTAATCTATAAAGCAAACTAAGTTTAAATCACATTTAATATTAAATTTTTCTAGTGATCTAATTTTAAAATAAACTTACCTTTGAATTTATATTTCTTAAATTGTAAAGAAAAAAAAGTAACTGTTAAATGAACACACAAGGTTTTGCAAAAATACAATTACAATAATTAGAAAATTAAAATCTAAGTTCCACTTCTGGGCAAGATGCAATACCAGAGGTCAGATTTAACTTTTCATCAGACGTTACTTTTTTTAAAAAGTATAAAGTGTAATTTTTTTTTTTAAGATTTTTTATTTATTTATTTGAGAGAGAGAATGAGAGAGAGAGAGAGCATGAGAGGGGGAGGGTCAGAGGGAGAAGCAGACTCCCCACTGAGCAGGGAGCCCGATGCGGGACGCGATCCTGGGACTCCAGGATAATGACCTGAGCCGAAGGCAGTCGCTTAACCAACTGAGCCACCCAGGCGCCCTAAAGTGTAATTTTTTTAAAAGGCTATCTGACTTAGATAGATGTCAAGTACTGAAAAATACTGGTCCCTAAAAAAGGAAAAACGAATGATTGTTCCAGCTTACTGCCTTCAGAAGGTGTGCAGGCGGCAGCGCAGCAAAGGAGACCCATTCAGAATCCAACAGTCTCTGAGTTGAGAGGATGCAGCTGGAAGTCTGAAAAGGTCAAAGCAGCTAGAGTCTGCAGGGCAGGATACCAAAGAGGAGAGAGCTGCAGAGAGAGACAGTTCTTAAAAGCTGCAGGAAGGTCCACTCAAGTCTCCCCAAGGTCAGGGAAAGAAATGATGTCAAATGATCAGAGGGAACAATCCACAGAGCTCACACAGGGCTGGGAACAGCGATCCCACCAGCCAGAATGGAAACTCTCCTAATTTACAAGGCATCAGGTAGACGACTCATAGGGGTATTGCCTCATGAGTGGGGGGAAAAATAGCTCTAAAGACTGCTCTGGTCCTAACTAAAAAACCTTAAAACAAGCTTCAAAACTTTAAAAGAAAGCCACAAAAGGATCAGCCAGTTTCAAAGTAACTTTGTCCAAGAACAAAGTTCAAGAGTATTTATAGGAATATGAAAATATCTAGTACTCAAGAAGCTAAAATTGAAATGTCTTACAAAAAATAAAGTTACCAGATATATAAAGAAGCAGGAAAATGCAACACATTATGGAGAAATAATCACTCAATAGAAACATACAGGAATAACAGAGATGAACAAACAGAAAAGGCTGGATAGGTTTATTTGCAGCCCATTTAAAAGATTAGGAACAAAAGTAGAAAAATACAATAAGGCACTTATCATAACCATATTCATATGTTCAAAAATGTACAGAAAAAAATAAGAATGTTAAAGAAACACAAAACTACTTAAAAAAAAAAAATCAAGCTTCTAGAGAAAAAAACTGCATACCACAGAAATACTGTCGGTTGGGTTCCGGACCACTGGAATAAAGTCAAGTTATCACAATAAAATCAGTCATTGAAGGCAAGGGCTGTAAGCTGCAAAAGATTCGCCTGTATTTTATAAATCAGACTATATATTCTTTTCTACAATCATTACCTTTTTCGTCCCCCTTGGTGCAGTCTTTCTCAAAATACGTATTTCGACTACCTCCATTGGAATCACCTGGAGGTTGTTAAAAATAAAAATTTCTAGTCCCATACAGGAGACATTGGGGGTTTAGTTCCAGGTCACCACAATAAAGTGACTATTGCAATAAAGTGAGTCAAATTAATTTTTTGGCTTCCCAGTGCATATAAAAGTTATATTTATACTGTATCATAGTCTATTAAGGACTCGATAACATTACATCCTTTAAAACAATGTATATGCCTTAACTTAAAAATACCTTATTGCTAAAAAATGCAAACTACTATCTGAAATTTCAGCAAGTCATATTCTTTTTGTGGGTGGAGGGTCTTGCCTCTGTGTTGATAGCTGCTGACTCATTAGGGTGGTGGTTGCTGAAGGCTGAGGTAGCCATGGCAATTTTTTAAAATAAAACAATGAAGTTTGCCACATTAATTGACTCTTCCTTTCATGAAAGATTTCTCTGTAGCATGAATGCTGTTTGATAGCATTTTACCCGCAGTAGAACTTCTTTCCAAACTGGGAGTCAATCCTCTCAAACCCTTTTGCTGCTTTACCAACTCAGTTTATGGAATATTCTAAGTCCTCTGTTATCATTTCAACAATGTGCACAGCATCGTCACCAGGAGTAGTTTCCACCTGAAGGAATAACTTTGTTAGTCCATCAGAAGCAACACCTCATCCACTAAAGCTTTATCATGAGCTTGCAGCAGTTGGGTCACATCTTCAGGCTCCACTTCTAATTCTAGTTCTCTTGCTGTTTCCACCACATCTGCAGTGACGTCCTCCACTGAAGTCTGGAACCCCTCAAGGTCATCCCTTAGAGTTGGAATCAACTTCTTTCACACACCCGGTAATGTTGATACTTTGACCTCTTCCCACGAATCACAAATGTTTGTGGGGTTTTTTTTAAGATTTTCTTATTTATTTATTCATTTGAGAGACAGAGAGAGCAGGAGCAGAGGGAAAGGCAGAGAGAGAGGGAGAAGCAGACTCCCCACTGAGCCGGGAGCCCGATGCAGGGCCCAATTCCAGGACCTGGAGATCATGACCCGAGCTGAAGGCAGACACTCAACCATCTGAGCCACCCAGGTGCCCCAAATCACAAATTCTTAATGGCATCTAGAATAGTGAAACTTTTCCAGAAGACTTTCCATTGACTTTGTGCCCAGATCCATCAGAGGAATCACTGTCTGTGGAAGTTATAGCCTTATGAAATGTATGTCTTCAATAAGACTTGAGTCAAAATTACTCCTTGATCCATGACCTGCCAAATGGATTTTGTGTGAGCAGGCATGAAAACAACATACATCTAACTGTACATCTCCATCAGAGCTCTTGGGTCACCAGGTGCATTATTAAAAATAATAAGTACTATTTTGAAAGGAGTCTTTTTTTCTGAGCAGTGGGTCTCAACAGTGGGTTTAAAAGATTCAGTAAGCCATGTTGTAAACAGATGTGCTGTCATCCAGGCTTTGTTGCTCCACCTATAGAGCAAACACATAGTAAAATTCAGCATAGTTCTTTTTTTTAAAGATTTATTTATTTATATTAGAGAAAGAGAGAGCATGAGCAGAGGGAGAGGCAGAGGGAGAGGGAGAAAATCCTCAAGCAGTCTCCCTGCTGAGTGCGGAGCCTGACACAGGGCTTGATCCCAGGACCCCGAGATCACGACCCAAGCTGAAATCAAGAGTCGGACGCTTAACCAACTGAGCCACCAAGTGCCCAAATTAGCATAATTCTTAAGGCCCCTAGAATTTTCAGAATGGTAAATGAGCACTGACTTCAACTTAAAGTCACCAGCTTCATCAGCCCCTAGCAAGAGAGTCAGCCTGTTCTCTCAAACTTCGAAGTTAGGCATTCTCCTATCTAGTTATGAAATTCCTAGATGGCATCTTTTTCCAATAGAAGACTGTTTTGTCTATATTGAAAATCTGCTTAGTGTGGCCACCTTTAGTACTGATCTTAGCTATGTCATCTGGATCACTTGCTGCGGCTTCTACATCAGTACTTGCTGTTTCACCTTGCACTTTTGATGTTATACAGACAGCTTCTTAAACCTCATGAACCAACCTCTGCCGGTTTCAAACTCTTCTACAACTTCCTCACACATCTTTGCAGCCTTCATAGAACTGAAGAGAGTTAGGGCCTTGCTCTGGATTAGGCTTTGGCTTAAGGGAATGTTGTGGCTGGTTCAATCTTCTAACCAGACCACTCAAACTTTCTCCCTATCAGCAATAAGGCTGATTTCACTTATCATTGATATGTTCATTGGGTTAGCACTTTAAATTTCCTTCAAGAACTTTTGCTTTGCATTCACAATTTCGCTAACACTTTGGTGCATGAGGCTTTTGATCTGCCTTCTTCACTGAACTTAATCATTTCCAGCTTTTGATTTAAAGCATAAGACATGTTGGGGTTCCTGGATGGCTCAGGTGGTTAAGCACCCAACTCTTGATTTCAGCTCAGGTCATGATCTCAGGGTCATGAGATCGAGCCCCAAGTCGGGCTCCATGCTGGCCATGGAGCCTGTTTAAGATTCTCTCTCAGGCGCCTGGGTGGCTCAGTTGGTTAAGCGACTGCCTTCGGCTCAGGTCATGATCCTGGAGTCCCGGGATCAAGTCCCGCATCAGGCTCCCTGCTCAGCAGGGAGTCTGCTTCTCCCTCTGACCCTCCCCTCTCTCATGTGCTCTCTCTCATTCTCTCTCTCTCAAATAAATAAATAAAATCTTTAAAAAAAAAAAAAAGATTCTCTCTCTCCCTCTGCCCTTCCACCTCCTCGCCCCACTCACTCTCAAAAAAAGGGGGGGGGCACCTGGGTGGCTCAGTCATTTAAGCATCTGCCTTCGGCTCAGGTCATGATCCCAGGGTCCTGGGACTGGAGCCCTGCATCAGGCTCCCTGCTCAGCAGGGTTTCTGCTTCCCCCCTGCCCCTTCCCCTGCTCGTGCTCTCTCTCTTACTCACTTCTAATAAATAATTTGAAGTATGAGACATGCAACTCTTCCTTTCACTTGAACACTTGGAGGCAACTGCAGGGTTATTAATTAACCTAATTTCAAGACTGCTGTATCTCAGGCAATAGGGAGGCCCAAGAAGAGGGAGAGAGATGGGAATGGCTCGTTGGTGGAGGAGTGAGAGCATACATTCATCAATTAAGTTTGCCATCTCATACGTGTGCAGCTTGTGGTGCCCCAAAACAATTACAGTAGTAACATCAAAGATCACTCATCACAGATGGCCAAGACAAATGTCATAATAACAAAAAAGTTTAAAATACTGCAAAAATTATCTAAATGTGACACAGAGACACAAAGTGAGCAAATGCTGTTGGAAAAATGGCACTGATAGACTTGCTTGATGCAGGGTTGCCACAAACTTTCATTTTTTAAAAAGTGGGATATCTGCAAAGTGCAATAAAGCAAAGCACAATAAAACAAGGTATGCCTGTTCACTGCAAAAAGGAAATACATACTAGGTTGTATTAACAGCAGGTATTGAAGAAGAAAAGATTAGTGCACTTGAAAACAACGTAATAAAAGTGTCCAAAATGAAGAGGACAGAAAAAATATTTGAGGAGGTAATGGCCAAAAAAATTTCCAAATTTGCTGAAACTATTAATTCATAGATTCAAGCTCAACAAACAGAGGAGGAGGGGAAAACTGCATTAAGGAACATCATAATCAAATTGCTAAAAATCAACGATAAAGAAAAAATATTCAAAGCAGCCAAAGACTTCTACTTTCAACCAAGATGGAGTCTCAGGAACAACAGCTTTCAAGATACAGGACATCACGCAATAAAGGACAATGAAAGAAATCATAGGTAAGCCCTATGACTGCCCCAGGCAACTGCCTGGAAAATTTCCAGGCCAAAAGAAAGAAGAATCTGAACAGAGCCCTGGAAAAATCCAGAGCGAGTAGACAAAGCAGAGAATATAGGGAGGTCAAGACAAGAATTCACAGGACAGAGTACCAGACAGAAAAGAGCTACCCAGAGAGAGAACTATGTAGATCTGTAGGCATTCACACTGGAGAAATTCCCCTAAGTACTGATGTGCTTAAGTGTATGAGGGAATTATCCAAGGCCAGGAAAAGAACTACCCAAAAGACAGAAGAAATAGTGCAGGGAGTTCCCACAGGGCCAAGAATGGTGCCCATTTCCAAATATTCAGACTGAGAAACCTCATGATGCACCAGGCAAATGGGAGATAATTTACCATGCATCTCTGAGTGAGGAGAGGCACTGACAGCTGGTCATCTGGAATATATACTACAAACAGAAGGATGGTTACACATAAGGAAAAATCAAAGGGAAATATTAGTAGAAAAATCACCTATTCAATCTCCACAGATGCTTAAAAAACATTTCATAAAATTCAATAACCATGTTTGATAATAACAATAAATAAGAACAGATGGGGGGGGGTGCCTGGGTGGTTCAGTCAGTTAAGTGTCTGCCCTTGGCTCAGGTCACAGTCCCAGGGTCCTAGGATTGAGCCCCGCATCAGGCTCCCTCTTCCCTCTCCCTCCGCTCCCCCTCCTCACTCCCCCGCCCCCCGCTCCGGCTCATGCTCACTCTCTTACACTCTCTCAAATAAATCAATAAAATATATTTTTTTAAAAAGGTAATAAAAAAGAACAGATGGAAATTTCCTTACATGCTATTTGCAGGTCAGTCCAAAAGCCAGTATTATGCTTAGTAATGAAATCATCCCCACTGAGTCAGGAACAAGACAAGGATATACACTGTCATAAATATGATTTAATATTGCATTGTATTTTCCAGCCTATTCATTTACAAATGAGAAGTAAATTAGAGATAAAATAATTGGAAAGCTGTAATTTAAAGTATTTCTATTTTCAGGAGTTGTAAGTATTAACTGGAAAACCCCAGAGATTAAAAAAAAAAAAAAACACTACAGCAACTTAAGAAATTGGCAAGACTTTTATAAAGAAAATCTTATGGAATGACAATAGAAACTGAAACAAATGGAAAGAACATATTTGTGTTATCAACATCTTAAAGATGTCAGTAGGCCCTAATTTAATTTATAAATTTAACTTGATGCCATAAAAATTCCAATTGCTTCTTTTTTCTAACCAGAATTAAACTGATCCTAATGGGAAATTCATATGGGAAAATAAACAAACAAACAAAACAGAAAAATTCTGTAAAAGAGAAATACAGATAAAAGGAGGGGTAAGCATACCAAATATTAAAACATACTCATATTATAAAACCTGAAAAGAGACTGGAAGATAGACAAATTAAGACATAAATCCAGAAATAAACTCAAATACATATGTGTATGTGTAACTCACACTTCACACCACAATGAAATCTAAATGAATCAAAGATATAAATGTGAAATGAAATAATATCCTAGAAAAAAACATGAGAAAATTCTTTCATTTTTTTCCCATGGGAAAATTCTTTTAGAGCCTTGAAGAAGAAATACCTTTTTAATTATGACTCAAAAATCCAGAAATCATAAAAGAAAAAAAAAATCACTCCACTATTAAATTCTAACTTTGATCAAAATAATTGTTTAATTTTTAAGAACATCCTTATTTATATAGTTTTATACTACTTCACATTAATCTTCAAATGTCATCAATGAACATTTTACACCTTACCTTTGTATGATATTCCATAGCATCCAATTCACCTTGATTGAAAACAACACATCTTTTACGCTTCTAAAGAGTAAATTACAGGAAGAAAATTATGTTGCCATCTATCACAATGTTGATATTTGGAAATATATTAGTATTTCTTTTTTTATCACATTTTCCCTAGTGTGTATCTCAGTCTTCAAGAGCTTAACCGACTAGTAAGGTCAGAATCAGTGAAAAGTGTATGGACTAAAGAAATAAGCTTTCCCAAATAAAAAATTACTATTTATTATTATTATTATTATTACTACAAGCTTAATAAGTGATATAAGGTCACCTAAGCCTTATCTGCTATTAACAAGAACTAGTACCAATGATAAAATGTAGCACAGACATCCATGGAACACAAGAAAACTGTGACACTGTATAAAGTTACTAGTATCATCTATCAGTTGATATATATTGTACAATCCTCAACGTCATTTCTGAGGAGATGAACTACGCATATACTATCATTAAAAAAAATCCAGTACACTTTCTTTTTTTCTTTTTTTTTTTTAAAGATTTTATTTATTTATTTGAGAGAGAGAGAATGAGAGAGAGAGAACACCTGAGAGGGGATAGGGTCAGAGGACGAAGCAGACTCCCTGCCGAGCAGGAAGCCCGATGCGGGACTCGATCCAGGGACTCCAGGATCATGACCTGAGCCGAAGGCAGTCGCTTAACCAACTGAGCCACCCAGGCGCCCAATCCAGTACACTTTCAATAGCTCTTTATGATTGATCTGAGGGCTAGGTACAAATCAGATATACTAACACTGTTCTGTATCTAACAACTGCATAGAAAAGAACATGTACGGCAGTGCAAAATAGAGCAAGGACTTTATACCTCTTATTGCTGAAACACCAGGGCTTACATGGTAGCATACTCCCAGCAGGCTAACAATAAATGTTTGCTGGCTGAATAAATAAATGGACTGAAGATTAAGCTAACTGTACAATTTGCCTTAGCATATCAGAATTAAGGTAAATTTTGTCAAGGTAACTCATTGCATACACCCATCTATATTTTTCCATATTAAAATGAGAAATTTACCCAACATAAGTGAAAATAAAAGATGCCCATACTTAGTAAACTGTAAATGCTTGTTATTATTTTTCTGAATTAGTAATAGTATTGATAAATAATCTATATACTATTTTACTGAAATATCAGACATTATATATTTTCTTTCCTATGCCTGACACACAGCAAATGGTCAATAAATATTTGTCCAAGGAAAAAAAAGACAGAAGAAATTACAAGAATATTAAAAGTTCTACTTCAGGGAACTAGAACAATGTAATAAATTATCCCTATTACTTGCCTTATTCTAATTCTCAACATGCTTTCTTATTTAATAATCTTTCTTCATGGATCTCAATTGTAAGATCCATGAGGGTACCAATAATGTTTATCTTGTTTAATCCCTGTATGTACAACAGCACATAGAAAGATCTCAAACATTTGTGGGTGAGTAATAAAGTTATTCCTATCTCTATCAAAGAAAATGTTAATATAATCTATCTGAAATGGACTTTGTATAATCACCTCTGAACTCTTCAGAAACATAAAAAGTATTAAAGCATAATTAATTTGATCTTGCATAGCATTCTTGAAACTTCACCAAAAGACTGCACCAGTGTATACACAAATACATATGCTTTAAGAACATATACAATTTTCTATAGTAGCTTTCTACTTTTATGATTAAAAACTTTATGAAATATCACCCTTCTTGCAAACTTCATTATAGGAGCTTATCCCCAAAGGACAGGTCTCTAAGAATCTCCCAAAATCCATAAACTGCTTTAGGATTTTGCAGACAAAGCAGCACGTTGTTGAACAAAAACAGTTGTAAAAACGTGCAATTAATACAAATTGAGTAAGCAAAAAGGGTTTTTTGTTATTGTTGTTTAGTTTTGTTTAATTTACAGAGCATTCACTGTTGAGCAAACTTTGCTTACTTTTGAAATATGCAAATTTGGTCTTCTAAGAATGGTAGAACATTAGGAAAGAGTTAAAAATTACATTGGCTATAACTAAAGCCTTCCTACGCTTTATGGATTGTTTTTTAGACTTAGTAAATTAGAAGATATTGGAATAATAAACTTCTGCCTGTTCTGCAGAAAAATAAAAATGTATTAAAACTTTCTACCTTCCCAATAATAGAAATGCGGTTTTCTTCTTTAATACCATCCATTGGATCTTCCTTTTCATTCCTTTGTTGGCATTCTTTGTGAACAGCTGGAGTTATATAAGGTTTGGTGACATTAAATAGCTCAGATCGAAAAACATATCTCTGTATGAAGATTTCACAATTTCCTCTGGCATCATTAGCTGGCTTAGTGGTAGAGTCAAAAGCAGTAAAGGTAGCAGAGGTTCCCAAAGAGATCAAAGAATCCGTTTGAAGAGTATCAAAGTGGACAGATGAAGTGGGCTCATTTTTACTGCAACAAGGCTTATGATGTTGGTGAAGTTGATAGTTTATGTTGTTAATGAAAGAAAGATGATCTAGTAACCATCCTGGTGACAGTTGGTGCACCACAGACATTCTCTTCTCTTAAAAAAGAAAGAAAAAAATTTTTCAGCCAATTTAGCAAAAGAGAATTAAAATGGGATCTTATTTCTGGAATCCCAATTGAATCCTCTTATCTTCCTGGGCCCTCCACACAACCTCCTGTTCACTTTTAATCTAGCCACTAGGTCCACATCCTCCAAGTCAGGAAGTCATTCAATTCTTAAAGGTGAGCATGTCCTGTCAAAGCAAAGAATACTACATTACCTATGTGAATTCACCCTTTTTAATGAGATAAACCTAGAGAGGTCACAGAGGGGTCAGCTCTTGTTTTTTCAAAGCACATTTGCTGCAATAAGTCAGCCCATTAACACTGCCATACTTAACCACTGCTACCAACGGAGTGCAAAAAAGCATAAAATGAAAGACTGGTCTAGGCTAAGCACGATGCAATTTTAACGGATTTCAGAAGCACCAAACCCTAACAAAATTGCAAGGTTATTGGTTCTGAGCAGTCCTCCTTCAGCAGCTATGTTTTTTTCAAAACTTCCTTATCTTTTTACCAAAAAAAATGATAAAGTTCTGGGTATTACCTACTAAATCTAGTATAATGGAGAACTTAACAGGGGGACAAAATAAGTATTTAACAGCACAGCTAGTAATAGCAGCATTTAGAACCAAACTTCCAACTCCATGTAGTGTTAGCAGTATGACCATAGTCAAGTTATTTACTCTCACTACAGAGTCTCAAATTCATCATTTTTTATGACATCTCAGAAGGCAGCTTAGAGAATTAAATGAGATAATCTACATGAAGTGCTGTGCAGTGCCTGACACATAGCAACTGTTCAAACAAATGCTATTAGTGATGGTAATCCTGGTATTGGCCCTCCTTTCACAGTCACCACTTGTGGTGAGGAGGTAATGTAATGGCTAGTGAGAGCAAGAAATGTAGTCAAGAAAACTGAAACTCAGAAAAGGTGACGTGCCCAAAATTACAATTCTAGTTCACCGCAAAACTGCTCCAAGAATCAGTATCAGGACTTTGGCTCAAAGCTTTTCTCCCACCCCCATCACTTTCCAGGTACTGGGCAGTACATGTCTTTGAGTTCAAACTCAGGGAAGCAGGGAAGTCCTATTTTAGCAAAGTGAACTACTGTGCTTAAACTCTCTCTCTCTCTCTCGTGCTAAAACTCTCTCTCTCTCTCTCTCCTACCTCTCCCCTTCACACCCAAACCTCCACCCCTCACCCCCTTGGGTTCCTCGTTGGCCACCACTAGAAGACCATGGAACCCTAGCGAGCACACTGCGAACCCGAACCCTAGCGGCAGCCACACCGGCTCGATCCTTGAAGCCAGCTACACCCACACTCAGCAGTTACTATCTCCTACCTCACTGCTTCCCCTGTCAGAAAAACTGAACGACGTCTCCCAGACTTGCATCATGAAAGAAGCAACCCTCTAAACCGTGGTCATGAAAGACACCACTTTCATGGCAAAGGAAATTTCTTTTTCTACGAGCCAACGGGCGCGGCCATGTTGCTGTACGGAAAAGACGTTTCCAGGGCGATTTGGAGAGCTCTGTCAGCTACTCAGAGACGTACAGCGCTCGTCTCTTCGGCGCTAACTTTAGAAATCCGACCAGACTCTGTAGGAGCCGCTCACACTTACCAGAGATGCCAGTGTGCTGAGTGAGGCGACAGGACGCCAGCAACACGCAGAATTCCCGCGACGGGGAGCGGCGCGTAAGAGATGAGTACGCGTTCGACGTACGTGATGATGTAGACGCCAGCGGAGATTTTAAAATTCGAACTGCGCCGGTGGGTGGAGGGAGGAGTTGGGTGTTTTGGCGGCTGTTGTCCTGCCGGGTGAGTAGTTGCACAGGTTACAGAAATTCGGTCCCTGGGTTGTGTCAAGAAACTGGAAGAAAGGTAACTAATGACTTTGAGTTAATTTTGTGCCGGCAGAAGTGTTCTCAAGGGAGAGAGCGATGGCGCCAACACCTTAGATTTAGAGGCCCTGACAACGTTTTAGTCTACTATTCTGAGAGGCCTCCGGGCCGAGTCTGTGCGAGGCGCCAGTTTCCCGGAGTACAATAAATTTCTACTGACAGTGACTTCCAAGGGAGAAGAGGAGGACCTAGGGGCACACTGGTAGGGAGCAGAGAGTCTGGAGGGAGGAATTGATGGGAGCAGGGAGAGGAGGGACAAGATGAAGAACTGTTTGAGGTGTGGCGTTTGAGATACTAGTGGGTGTGTAGGAAAGTCTTAATCTTAAATTACATTTTAAGTGGAGATTTGGAGTGCACATATAGGTGAATGGGAAAGTTGAATGGATAGCAGAAACGTATAAAGTAAAAGAAATAGGTGGCCAAGCCAAGATAGAAAGAGTGTAATCAGTTTAAAAGACAAAGGAGAGCGCAGAGAAGTGACAGGATAATCACAAATGTCCACTTCGCTGGAAACCAAGACAGAACTTGAGAGATCTAGGTGTGTAGTGTCTAATGCCACAAAGATGAGATAGGATCAAAAGATTTGTCAGTCATGAGTATTCTAGGAGGCAACTGTTTCAGTAGGTATGAAGGAAATGAAATGTTAATTTTCTGAGACATAAACTGTAGACCATTTTGTGGACCGTATAATTGATCCTTGTTGGAAGGGAGATTGAAGTAAAGGGGGCACTAATTTAATATAAATGGGAAACAGTGGGTTAAGGACAGAGCAAGAGGGATGGACGTTAGGAAAAGAAAACAGAATAGCTGTATTCTCTAAGACCAAAGTAAAGGAAACATCTTGAGGTAGTTCTTGTCAGATAGCCTCTGACTTTCCCAATGAAAAGGTGCAGCCAACAGCAGTAAGGTGATCTGGGTTGGGTTTCAGGGCTTTAACTACTGAAGATATGTGAAGGCAGAAATTATACCTTATTTATCATTGTGTCATTTCAACTGCCTTGCACACTCAGGTGTACATGGTAGGCAGTTAGTAAATATTCGTGTGTGTTGAATATTTTTAAATGAAGTTAAATACACATTCCCTGCAAATGAGAACTTCACCTTATATGAACAAAAGGGCCCAGGAAAAGATTATCTTGAAGGAACAGTGGAACTTGGCTGCTTTCTGTTTGAGGATGAAGATAACAGTTGGTGCTTAATGTAGCATCTATATCTGGAAAGATGTTTTAATACTGAATTCATGAATGCAGGTAGTAAGCATGAAGCGCAGTTCAGTTTCCACCGGTGGTGCTGGCCGCCTCTCCATGCAGGATTTAAGGTCTCAGGATTTCAATAAACAAGGCCTCCATACCCCTCAAACGTAAGTACCTCATGCGTTACCATTTTGGACAAAGAAATCTGTAAAGATGATTAACACAAAAATGTACTATGAGTGATGTTCTTATGAATCTTGTTTGTTCACAGTGGTACCTAATTTGGGTTAATGAAGGCTAAAAATTGGCATGTTATTAGGTGTGTTTTATCTCATTTGTTCCTTAAATTTCCAAAGCTACATACTTTGCCCAGCAACCCCTAAAAAGGATTGTTAATTCCCTTTCAGCACTTTTTCTTATTTTCCTCCTTTATTCTAGACCTGCTTATTTGAGCAAGCTTGTTGCTAGAACTTTGAATTTACTGAAGTATATCCAATTGGCAAAATTGTCAGAGTTATTACTTACTTGCTCAATGATAAGCTGCAGTTCAGAAGAACCTACAGAACACTTCTCCAAACTGTTTTCTCAGTATTCACTGGAAAGGGGTATATAATTATACTATCATAAACTAGTTTTTCTCTGTGAGTTTGTTCTAATTAAGAGAAGGCTGTTTGTAAGCCACTGAGGGCTATATCAATCCTCTGATACCAAGGTACAAGTTAATTGCTAACTGGACTTAAATTACTTAGGTGTACATTGTATAAGCCTCAGCTACTTTTAGAAATTTGAATTATTTGTGTCTTTAACTTCTGAAATCAGAAATTTTTTGTATTGTTACACATTACATGCACTAAAAGATTTATGCCTTAAATTATATTGAAAACTAAAAGGCTGCCATTGGCAATGTTTTAGGTTTGTTTTTTACATAATGTATGTTCTTAGGTGGAGCTGCATTCTAATAGAGTAGGCCTTAAAAGAAAATTGTTAAATGTAGCTATCCTATGATTGAAGATACCTATTTTTAAATTTTTTTCCTTTAAGGTTATCCATAAATGTACATATGTTAAAATGATTGAAATGAGAATGTAGATATGGTTTTTTTCTGCTTTCTTCTTAACATTTTAGCATTATTACTTGTGCATGTTGTTAGCCTATCCCATTGTAACAGCTGTGATTGCTACTAAAAATTTTCATGATTCTGAATTATTTTTATAGGTAATGGGAAAGAGGTGCTAGTTCCAACATATTTCCAAAAATTTCTTAAACTAATATTTTTTTATATTTATTTTTTAAAGTTTGTTCTTTTCATTTTGTTAAAGCAAAGAGAAACCAGCCTTTGGAAAGTTGAATATAAACAAACCCACATCTGAAAGAAAAGCCTCTGTGTTTGGTAAAAGGTAATGATATTTTTTATTAGTTTTAATGAAAGGATTCTTAAAAAAATAGGATGGCATGATCCCTCACAAAAGAAAGTTAAAAGCTAGCTTTCTTCCATTTTAAATGGTGAAATGGTTATATCTGTTTTAGATAGTGCTAAGAGATATATCAGCACATTCAGACCACTATTTCATGTTATAGGTGAATAGTTGATTGAAAATTCTATACCTAGCTTTCAGATAGTATGGAATCATAGCTTTTTAAAATTCGGAGGAACCATCATCTAGTTCAACAGGTTAGTCCCAGGCTTTTTTATACTCTTAAATATTAAGATTCCAAAGAGCTTTCATTTTGTGGGCTGTATTTATGGATATTAACAATATTAGAAATTAAAACTGGAAAGTTTTTAATTATGTATTCATTGAATGTAAAATAATAATAACCCCTTACATGTCAACAAAAATAACATACCTTTAACGTAAAAGAATTTTTTTTCCCAAAAACAACTATTTCAGTAATAAAAGTGATGTTGTTTTACATTTTTGCAAATCTCTTTAACATCTGGCAAAATAGAAGATAGCTAGCTTCTCATATCAGCTTCCACATTCAGTCTGTTAAAATATCATACATCATGTAGCCAACCTCTGAAAAACTCCAGTGTACACTCATGAGAAAATGAGAATGAAAGGGGCAAATAACATCTTAGTTTTTCAGCATGAAAATAGCTTTGTCTTCTCAGATCCCCAAGATCACACTTTGAAAACCACTGTCTAGCATAGATCAGTGGTCGCCTGTGCTGAAGGTGGGGCAAGGATTGAATGTTAAGGAGTAAAAAACTTTTGCGATGATGAAAATGTTCAATATCTTTATGTCTTCATTGTGACAGAGATTGCACAGGTATATACGTTGTCAAACCTCATCATACTGTACACTTTAAACAGGTACATTTTACTCTAAGCAAATTACACCTCAATAAAATTTATTTTTTAAGGAATGATCAACCCCAAAATTGAAAAAATAATTTGTTCTTTTATCTCACCAAAACAAAATATAACTGTTTTAAGGCAAACCTGTTCAATTGTTTTGAAAATATTTAGAGATGAAATGTTTGTTACCTTAGAAAAGTCTTTGCCTTGAAACCAAATTAAGCTCTTTCTGATATTCATTCCAGTTGGTGAAAAATCTTAAGGCATTTTTGTAATGTAACTCTTCTCTCAGTGGTGAACTTCACAGATAATGATGATAATTACTATAAAATCTAACATTTGCTGAGCATTTTTATAAGCCAGACGTTGTTATAAGTGCTTTGTCTGTATTAACTCTTTTAATCATTCCTCAGAACTGCCCTATGAATAGATACTATTATTGTATCCATTTTATAGAAAAGGAATTGAAGCACAGAGAGGTTAAGTAATTTTAAGACAGAATTTGAAACCACAGACTCTGATTCTGGACCCTGTGCTCTTAAGCTATAAATTGAATGATGCAGTATTTTGATTGGTTAGGAAATTCTCTTATAATTTAAAAAGATATCTAACAGTGCAGTTCTGTGTAGAATAAGAGCTGAGTCTATACATGTATTCCTTTTGGGTAAAAAAAAAAAAAATTAAAGATTAAGTAATAGCAGTATGTAGAAAAGTGGTTCTCAAATTAGCAAATTCTCAGGGGAGAAAATAGCCAATCTGGGCTGTGGAGTGAGAGGGCCCAAGCTAAAGAACTTTTAGAGCATTGGCAGGAGAGAAGTTGAAAGCAGTAAGCAAACTTGCAGGGACAAAAAGAACTCTGATGAACAGAGTTCAGATATTACAGCAGTGTTCATTGCAACTCAGTTTTGTGGCATCTGTTCAATAAGGAAAATTGTTATTCTAAGGATATTTAATAAACTGCAGTTGGTAGCTAAATCAGGCCACAAAGTTAGGCAAAAGAAACCATTATAAAAATACAAACAAATTAAGTTTTGTTTTGCAGAGGAAGGGCTTAAAATGGAGCACATATGTTTTATCCATTAATGACTAAAAAGTTGCACCATGTAAATTTATAGTAAATAACAATCAGATACATAGGGGCGCCTGGGTGGCTCAGTCGTTAAGCGTCTGCCTTCGGCTCAGGTCATGATCCAGGGTCCTGGGATCGAGCCCCACATTGGGCTCCCTGCTCGGCGGGAAGCCTGCTTCTCCCTTTCCCACTCCGCCTGCTTGTGTTCCCTCTCTCACTGTCTCTCTCTCTGTCAATAAATAAATATTTAAAAAAAAAAATCAGATACATAATATTGCATGACACAAAAACATTTAAGAGAAAAAGCATACACTACCCATTTTAACATCTCAAAAACAATTTTCCCCCAAGAAATGATGGCAAATGAAAGGGTTAGGAGTGAAGGAGCAATCGTGGAAGGCTAAATAGGATGGCGAAAGGACTTGGGTTACTGAGTAGACTTGGAGAATGGTTGTACAGAAGATCTAGTGGACTCAAAATACACTCTTAGGTGATAGTGTATGTGTTAGGAATGCAATGCACCACAGTGCATTTTTCTTCCTACTTCATTTTATAGTTATCATTATTTGCTCTTTTTCTCTGCTTTGAATAAGAGAAAATAATTGAACTTTAATGTTTGTTGCTGCTAGTAAAATATAAAATCACCTTGAAATAATTTAGACTTGACCACAGACTGAAA
Organism: Neomonachus schauinslandi; assembly: GCF_002201575.2. NCBI lineage: Eukaryota > Metazoa > Chordata > Mammalia > Carnivora > Phocidae > Neomonachus > Neomonachus schauinslandi. The sequence goes on from NC_058416.1 coordinate 52,163,995, forward strand.
TAGTTTTGACTGATGTTTATACTTCCAGAACTAGTGGACATGGATCTCGGAATAGTCAATTTGGTATATTTTCCAGTTCTGAAAAAATCAAGGACCCACGACCACTTAATGACAAAACATTCATTCAGCAGTGTATTCGACAACTCTGTGAGGTATTTTATATTCTCTTAAGTATTTTCCAGTAATTTTTCTATTATAAAATGTTTGATGTTTCTTAAAAATTATTGTAGTTTCTTACAGAAAATGGTTATGCATATAGTGTATCCATGAAATCTCTACAAGCTCCTTCTGTTAAAGACTTCCTAAAGATCTTCACTTTTCTTTATGGCTTCCTGTGCCCTTCGTATGAACTTCCTGACACAAAGTTTGAAGAAGAGGTTCCAAGAATCTTTAAAGATCTTGGGTTTGTATGTTATATTTCTTATTAGCCTTAAGAGATTGTAGGAACACAGAGAAGAATCAGACTCAATTGATTTGTAAAGATTCTGAATGAGAGAAATCATATATTTTAAGATGGTCACTGTGGGCAGTATATCTTAGGATAAATTTAAAAGGCAAGAAAAACCACTGTTTGGAGGTTATTACTGAACTGTGGAAGATAGTTCATAAGGCTTTCCAAATACTGAAGTGACGAGGAATAGCTAGGATGGGCTGGATACCACAAATTTTATAGAAGCAAAAAAGACAGGATTGGAGGCCTGGAGAAAATGGGGTGGGATGAAGTCAAGAATGGCTGTGTAGAGTAAACACGGGAAGGAATGGATTTGAGGATGAAGAGTATACACATGTGGCTTATTTGGAGTACATTGAATTTGAGGGAACAAACAATTTTTTAGGAGAGGAGTCCAACATACTGGTTGTAAATCAAGTTCTGCAGTGTTAGGGATATACGTACAAAGAGAAGAAACCAAAAAATACACAAAATCATTTCAGAGTAAGATGACCAAGAACAAAATCTTAATAAATATCTTACTTCTAAACAAGTCAAGACTGTTGGTATATATGTGGAATTTTTCTAATGTAACTTGCCTAATTTAGCCTTATTTTCACAAAATTAACATTGTTGGCTTCTATTTTTTTTCCTAACTTTTCATAGGTATCCTTTTGCATTATCCAAAAGCTCCATGTATACAGTGGGGGCCCCTCATACATGGCCACATATTGTGGCAGCCTTGGTTTGGCTCATAGACTGCATCAAGGTATTTGATTTTTCATTTTAAAATGTATATGTAGGAAAGATTTTTTTTTCCTTGAGATAGTGTTATTTCTCTCCCAGTCTGTCTTTTGCCAGTTATCTTAAAGTCTATATCTGTTTTCATTTTTCAAAGCACATTTGATTTTAAATTCTTCAGACTATTAATAAATGCTTCTAGAGGTGAGAGGAATTACCACATTGGCAAGGAAATTATTTGTTTTTGCGAGGTTTTAAAGCTTTAAAAAAAAGAGTAGGAAATTATTTCCCCCATTATATACATAACATTACTTTGGTTTTTTTCCCTTTTTTAATTAAAATCCATATGCATTGCAAAAAATTTTGGAAAATACAGAAATACACAGAAAGTGATATACCCATAATCCCACAACTCAGAGACAACAATTTAAAACATTTCCTTGGGCTATAGTTTTAAAGGTGCCTTTTTTGCTGCACAAATTATGTGGGTTTTTCTTTTTAACTTTTGATATATATACTGACAAATTTCCCTTCAGAAAACTTGCACCAGTTAAAAGCTCCTCAGCAATGTATGAGCATATGCATTTTCCGAAAACATCATTGTTTTAAAATCTTTACCATTTGAAAGGTGAAAAAATAGCTTGTTTAATATATATATTATTAAAGCAATTGTCTTTTTGTATGGTTTGTCATTGATATTTCTTGTGGGTTTTTTTTGGTCCTTTTTTATGTATATTTTAATCTTTATAAATTAAACTGCTTATATATTAAGTTTATCAATATTTTAAATGAACAAGTGAAAACTTTTTTTCATATTTGCAATCTTTTTCTCAACTTGAACATATTTCACACTTATTACAACTGCCTATTTGTGTCTTTTGCCATTTTTCTATTTTCTTATTGATTTGTAGGAGCACCAAAAACAGTCAAACTGGGGTAATTAGCTCGTATGGATATGGTACAAATATTTTTTCCCTTTTGATTTATGTGCTGTATTTTGACTGTTGAGAAATACAGATCTTTATCTAGTCTAATTCAGTCTCTTATAGTTTCCGAGTTCCTGTCCTTAGTGCTGGAATCCTTAAAACTAATACTGTCCTCCTGACATTCTCTTGTCCATCGACAGTCCCTTAACAAAATATAGGCAGGCACTAGGTGGATGGATTTTTGACCCAGAAGACATCTCAGCACTTTCAGCACCACCATTGTCAAGATAAGAGTAGAAATCCAATACCATTTTACTGAACTTAATGTATAACATCTGTGCATTCAGTTTGTCTCTCCTCAGCGATAACCATCGACATTGGGTAACTACCTCTCTTTTCCCACCACCAAATACTGCTATTGTCAATAGAACACTTTACCCTTGTTTCACTAAACAACTTATGTCATTCTTTTGTGGTTAGGAGACAGCATTTCCACAGTGATGCAGGAGATCATGGAGTACCTGCTTTGGCTTCTGTTGGGGAAGGGACCTCTTGAGATGCCTCCAAGTCTATTATATAGGTTGAAATTTCCTCTTTGCTATCTTGGTTTGCTTGAGGTGGTAGAACTGAACACTGTAAGAATCAATGAGAGATTGTAAGAATCAATGAGACATCATAGGTTTCTTGTTCTAATTATCTTTCCCACTTAACAGAATCCTAAAAATTTAGCCAGATTTAGGATGGCCTCCTTTAGTCTCTGATGTTAAAAAAAAAAATTCTTCCACTTTTTTACCTATTTTTATTACTTCTTTGTATTTAAATAATCTTTATTGTTTCCTTCGTTCTGCTAACTTTGGACTTACTTTGGTCTTCTCTTTCTAGTTTCTTGAGGTGTAAATTTAGGTTCTTATTTAGGATCTTTCTGTTTCCTTGATGTATGCATTTATAGCTACAAACTTCCCTCTTTAAGCTGCTTTTGCTACATCCCATAAGTTTGATATGTTGTGTTTCCATTTTCATTTGTCTCAAGATACTTTTTCATTTCCCCTTCAATTTCTGATTTGTTACATTGGTTGTTCATGAGAGTGATGTTTAACTTCCATGTTCCCATGACTTTTCCACTTTTCCTCCTATTGTTGATTTCTACTTTCATACCATTTTGGCTAGAGAAGATACTTGGTATGACTTCTTCTTGAATCATACTAAGACTTGTTTTATGACTTAACATATGATCTCTCCTAGAAAATTTTCCTTGTACTCATGAGAAGAATGTATATTTTGCTATTGTTGGATATGTTTTGTATATGTCTGTTGAGTCCATTTGGTCTGTAGTGTTGTTCAAATTGCTATTTATTTATTCTCTGGATGATCTCCCCATTGTTAAGAGTGTGGTATTAAAGTCTTCCAACTATTATTGTATTGCTGTTATTTCTTTTTTTTTTCCTTTTTTTTTTTTTTTAAAGATTTTATTTATTTGACAGAGAGAGACACAGCGAGAGAGGGAACACAAGCAGGGGGAGTGGGAAAGGGAGAAGCAGGCCTCCCACGGAGCAGGGAGCCCAATGTGGGGCTCGATCCCAGGACCCTGGATCATGACCTGAGCCGAAGGCAGACGCTTAACGACTGAGCCACCCAGGCGCCCCTGCTGTTATTTCTTTTAGTTCTTTTAGTATTTGCTTTATATATTTAGGTGCTCCCATGTTGGTTGCATAAATATTTATAAATGTTTTATCTTCTTGATGGATTGACCCTTTTATCATTATATAATGACCTTTGTCGTCTCTTTCTACCACTTTTCATTTTTTGGGTTTTTTTTAAGATTTTATTTATTTATTTATTAGATAGAGAGAGCACAAGCAGGTGAGAGGGAGAGGGAGAAGCAGGCTCCCTGCTGAGCAGGGAGCCCGATGCGGGACTCAATCCCAGGACCCTGGGATCATGACCTGAGCCGAAGTCAGAGGCTTAACAACTGAGCCCTCCATATCCCTCTGCCACTTTTCATTCAAAGTCTATTTTGCCTGGTATATCTTTTTCATCCCTTCACTCTCAGTCTGGATCTCTCAAACTAATGTGAGTCTCTTGTAGGCAGCCTATTTTTGGATCTTGTTTTTGTCCATTCAGTCATTCTGTGTCTTTGGTTGGAAAGTTTAATCCATTTACACTTAATTATCCATGGATAAGGACTTACTGCCATTTGTTCATAGTTTTCAGACCATTTTGTAGATCTGTTGTTCTGCTTGGTTCTTATTCTACTATCTTCTTTTGAAATTTGATGATATTTGGTATCAGCATACTTTGACTATCATTTTTATGTATCTATTTCATGTTTTTCCCTTGTAGTTATCATAAGACTTACATAAAATATCTTTAAAACTATAACATTCAGGGGCGCCTGGGTGGCTCAGTTGGTTGAGCGACTGCCTTCGGCTCAGGTCATGATCCTGGAGTCCCGGGATCGAGTCCCGCATCGGGCTCCCTGCTCGGCGGGGAGTCTGCTTCTCCCTCTGACCCTCCCCCCTTTCATGTGCTCTCTCTCTCTCATTCTCTCTGTCTCAAATAAATAAATAAAATCTTAAAAAAAAAAAAAAAAAAAAAAACTATAACATTCAGGGTGCCTGGATAGTTCAGTCGGTTAAGCGTCCAACTCTTGATCTCCGCTCAAGTCTTGATCTCAGGGTCATGAGTTCAAACCCCACATTGGGCTCCATGTTGGGTGTAGAGCCTAATTTAAAAAACAAAAACAAAAATAACAGCTATAACATTCTATTTTAAACTGATAGCTTCAATAACATTCATAAATTTTACACTTTCACTTCTCCCTTTTACATTTTAGGTTATTGATGTTACAGTTTACATACTTTTTTATATTGTGTTTCCAATAACAGGTTATTGCAGTTATAGTTCTTTTTAATACATTTATTTTTTAACTATTAAGCTAGAGTCATAAGTGAATTACACACCACCGTATTAGAAAAGCAGACTTTGTATGTTTATTGTTACCAGTGAGTTTTACATTACCTTCATATGTTTTTACAATGTTAATTAGCACCTTTTGCTTCCACTCAAATAACTCCCTGTAACTTTCCTTGTAAGGCAGGTCTTGTGGTGGTGAACTCCCTCAGCGTTTATTTTGGAAAGTCTATCTCTCCTTCATTTCTGAAGGGCAGTTTTGCCAGATACAGTATTTTGGGTTGACGGTTTTTTCCTTTCAGTATTTTAAATATGCCATCCCTTTCTCTCCTGGCCTAAAAAGTTTCTATTGAGAATTCCACGAATAGTCTTATGGGGGTTTTCTTGTATGTAACTTCTCCCTTCTCTCTTGCTGCTCTCAAAATTCTTTGTCTTGATTTTTGACAATTTAATTTTAATATGTCTCAACATAGCCCTGTTTGGGGTCCTGTGGGCTTCGTGGATCTGGATGTCCATTTTTCTTCCTACATTTGGGACTTATTGCTTTAAGTCTCTTATTGCTTTATACTTTCTTTTTATACTTTGTACTTTCATCTCATTGCTTTAAGTCTCTTATTGCTTTATACTTTCTGTGCCTTTCTCTTTCTCTTCTCCTTTTGAGATTCCCATAATGCAGATACTGTATCATTTGATGATGATCCATAAGTCCCATAGGCTTTCTTCACTCTTTTTCATTCTTTTTTTCTGTTTCTGTGACTGGATAATTTCAAATGTCCTGTCCTCTAGCCCACTGACTGCTTTTTCTGCATGGTTGACTTTGCTTTGGAAGCTCTCTGTTTAATTCTTTAGATCAGTCTTTTTTTTCAGCTCTCATTTGTTTGATTTTTTTTTTTTTAATTTCTCTTTGTTGAATTTCTTGTTTTGTTCATACATTGTTTTCTAATTTTGTTTAGTGTGTTCTTACAGTTTACTAAACATCTTTGAGAGGATTATTCTGAATTAGTTCATAGATCTCCATTTCTGTAGGGTTAGTTATTGGAGCTTTATTAGTTTCCTTTAGTAGAGTCATGTTTACCTTATTTTTCATGATCCTGATTCCTTATGATGGTACCTGCACATTTGAGTAAGTGGTCTCTTCTTCCACATTTGACAGGTTCTCTTTGGTAGAGACAGTTCTTTACCAGTCAGCTCAGATGGGGGTTTAGATGTATCAGCTGGTAACGTACTTGGGCAGGTGGGGCTTATATCAGGGTTTAGTTTTGGGAAAGGTCACTGCCCAAGCTGTGAGGTTAGGGGACAGGGGGAAGTGCTACTGTCTGAGAACGGTTCCCTGCCCAAATGAGACTATAGGGTGGTGCCACGATTTCCTGGATAGTTGGGACTGAGTACCATACTCAGCAATAGGCAGTGCTGTAAATTAGCTTCCCTGCCCTCATGGTGCAACAGAACAGCCCCAAAGCCTGCATGGCTTGTTTAGAGTCCCAAACCAATGGTATGAGTATGTGCTGAATTCCCTGAATAGAAGGAGCCACCACTGGTTTTGCTCTACATACAAGGAAGGCCATGAGCTGTGCTCTCCAAGTGTCACTGTAAGTAGGGCTGTAGGATGGGCTACACAGCATCGCATATGCTCTGGTTAGGTTTCCTGGTCAGGCAGGCTGAAGGCTGTAAAAAGCAGCAGGCAAAACTGCAATTTAGTTTCCACACCTGGGAGGGGGCCCTCATACATGCTTCAAGATTAGAAAGGCTCTTGTTTGGGGTTCAAATTAAGCAGAACTCCAAATTCCCTGGCCTAACAGGCCACCATCCCAGCCCTGCAGATGATAGGGCCACCAGCCAGATTCTCCACTCCAATGCCACTCTAATCAGAGTTGTCAGGTAGGTTACACATATACCCAGGTGCTCTGGTTAGGTTTTTCTGGTCAGGTGGGCCTGGAGACTGTATTCAGCTTTGGACAGCACCATAAATTATCTTCCCTGTCCCCCTGGAGCTTCAGACCAAGCCTCATGACCAGCAAGGCTTTTTGGGAATCAAATCAGAGAGAATTGCATGCTTAACTCCCCAAATAACAGGGCTACTGTCTTGGGTCTGCAGAAGCAGAGCCACTGAGCAGGTTCTCCACTCAATTGCTGCTGTACCTGGGGCTAGAGGGTGGGCTATTGAGATTCCCATGAGCTCTGGTAGGGTTTCCTGATTAGCAGGGTTGGAGGCTATATTCAGCAGTGGGCAGGGCTATGGATTAGATTCCCTACCAGAATGGAGGAAAGAGACAGAACAGACCCCAAGACTGGCAAGATTCTTCTCGGGAAGCTAATCAGGCAAACCTGTGCACCAGACTCCAGCCAGATGGGGTTGCTGACTTGGCTCTGCAGATGATCAAAGCCCCAGCCGAGCTCTTTTCAACTCTTATATGAGTCTTATATGAGTATCTTTGGAATAGGAAAGAAGTAGATATGACAAGCAACTCTGGGCTAAGAACGTAGGAATCTGATATGTAAGTCCTAGGATAAGAAAAATTAATGAAATATTTTTAGCAGAAACTGCATTCTCCTTTTCATTCCTAATGCATGGTGCTTTTCTTAGAAGCTTAGTGTGCATTATACTAGATACACATTTACATCTTTACATTTTATATCAGTTTCATTTACACTTTCTAGTTATTTTTTCATGTTTGGAAGGTGGTATTTTTAAAACAATTTATAAGGGCGTCTGGGTGGCTCAGTTGGTTGAGCGACTGCCTTCGGCTCAGGTCATGATCCTGGAGTCCCGGGATCGAGTCCCATGTCGGGCTCCCTGCTCAGCAGGGAGTCTGCCTCTCTCTCTGACCCTCCCCCCTCTCATGCTCTCTATCTCATTAAAGAAAAAAAAAAAAAAAACAATTTATAAAAACAGGTGTTCCAAAATGGAATTTATTTGCCTTAAAAACCTTTAGCAATTTTCCTTTATAAACATCTGACTGTTTTGCTGTAATGTATTATCTTACAACTTTCAAGCTTAAACAATTCTGTTTCTGAGTATTTCATATTGTAACGAATCTGAAGTTCATATTTATACATACTGAAGCAGTCTGTGGATAACATTTAAGCACCAAACTTGAGTTCATAGAAAAGAAATAATCCTTTTTGGTTCACCTTTTATGTGGCAATTTTTTTTTTTTAGATTCTCAGAGTTGCATTAAAATGTGTGTATATGCTCTTAATGAATTAATAGTAGCATAAAGATCAGCATATTTAATAGAACTAAATATGGAATCCATCCTTTTTTAATGCTAATGGATTTAGTTACTAAAATATTAGAAGGATTACATTTTAATGCTCAATAAAATGACCTCTCTAGAGACTTTGTCATGCAGTAATGTAAATGCTTCTAAAAATGACACTAAAACAAATGTTACAAAACATGAAAGCTATGTGTTTTTCTCACATTTTATCAACTTAAATATGTTGCTTGTGTACTTACTAGTTACATAATGCCATGAAAGAAAGCTCACCTTTATTTGATGATGGACAGCCTTGGGGAGAAGAAACTGAAGATGGAATTATGCATAATAAGGTACCTTACATTACCACGAACATTATAGTTACCTTGGTATTATTAACTGTGTAACTATTGAAATTAATATAGTCGGGCGCCTGGGTGGCTCATTGTCTACCTTTGTCTCAGGTCATGATCCCAGGGTCCTAGGGTCAAGCTCTGCCCCAGGCTCCCTGCTCAGCAGGGGCTCTGCTTCTCTCTCTGCCCCTGCCCCCGCTTGTGCGCGCGCGCGCGCACACACTCTCTCTCTCGCAAAAATAAATAAAAATATTTTTTAAAAAAAGAAATTAATATACTCTAGTGGAGTCTTTTTGCTTCCCAAAAAACTTCTAAAATTGAATTTTTTTTAACATAAATAGATTTATTCTTGGAATCACGTTGTCATTTCTTAAAATTAAGTAGGCATAGAAATTTAAAATGGTAACTAAGTGGGCCACTTGGGTGGCACAGTTGGTTAAGTGTCCAACTCAGGTCATGATCTCAGGGTCATGGGATCGGGTCCCGCATCTGGCTCCATGCTCAGCTTGGATTCTGCTTGAGACTTTTTCCCTCACCCCTGCTCCTCCTCTCACATGTGCAGCCACATGCTTGCGTAGTCACTCGCTCTCTCTCTCTCTCTCTAAAATAAATCTTTTTTAATAAAATGTTAAGTAAGTAAAAAATGCACGGAAATTGGAATTAAATCATGTTACTGTTTTGTATATAAATGTAACATTTCTTTTCTCCCATACCTTTTAGAATGAAGATATCAATACTGGCAACATAAGTCTTTGAGTCATAAATATTACATGTGGGTCTTATGTTTTGTTTTGGCCTTTTATTTAGGCATATTACCACTTAGATCCGAGTTACCACTTCCAAAAGGGATTGAGATTAAAGTAAACATGGTCTAAGTTGGTTCCCAAGCCATACTGTATTGGAGCCTAAACTATGTAACTGACCCCACCCTATTTCCTAAAATAAGCAAATTTATGTGTCTAAATAGAGCAAACACCAACTCCAAGGAATAGATTTATAATATTGAGGTTAAACATTAATGTGCCCTAGCACATATAAAAGATCGATCACCATGCATGTCCCTAAAAAGAAAAACTATTTTCTGTGCTAATTCTAATCTACACTCTTTGGAGCATTTGACATTAAAAAAAAAAAAAAAAAGTGGCAAAGAACTTTAGTCTCATTTTTTATTACTACTTTTCATTACTTTTTTTTTTTTTTTTTTAAACAGAGTAACCATACCTTTTACTATTTCAGCAATGTCCCCTGCTGGAGAAGCAGTTAGAAAGCCTTTGATCCTACTCTTGAGAGAACTCTCCTCCCATGTTGCAATATGTGCACTGGACTAAATTTATCTGTACCTCATTTTGCAGCCAAATACAACACTTGTTAAATATTAAATTTTTTGACGTTTATCCTAAAGGTTAAACCAGTAAGTTATTCTTGCTATTTTAGCTATTATTTCAAATGACAATATACAGGGCAGCACTTTGGAAATTATAAAGTGCTGCTCTGTATAGAATATTATTAAAAAATATTTTTAAAAAGGTTATCAAAGTGCCCAATTTCACCAAATTATGAGCCTCACCTTTGTGGATCCAGAAACTCAATTTGTTAGTAGCAGAGCATTTGACTGCAGAAATTTAATTTGTTTTTTAATCTGCAAAATCAAAATTAACAAAGCTTAAACTGATTCACTGTCACCAAATTCACAAGAGACTGATCTGAAATAGAATGAAAATGTATTATTTTATCATCAGTGGTATACCTTTCCAGTTACAGGAATACTCATACTGCCTATTCAGGGTAACCTTTCCATATCAACCAAGTAATACAAAGGTTGGTTAGTTGGCGGAGAATCAGCACAAAGGGAATTGGTTTGTCTTGAGGGATATTTATTTATCAGCCATCCTCACCTCCTGACAAAGCATGCATCTTCAGTGACCGAAACACCTCATAACTGCAGAATATAGTGTTACTTTCTCTTGGATAAATATTAAGAGTGCTAATATTCTGCTATTTAGATCTCTACTAACCATGCCATTTTTTTAGACTGAAGTTACAGTGTAACTATAGCCTTCATTCTGATTTTCACAGCTAGACTTAGTCAGTTTAATTGGACTTAGATCATCATCAGTTCATTTAAGTTTTTCATAAGGTTGATTGCATAAAGATGAATGTGCATTTTATGTTGAATTATATTTATTAATAAGCTTCCTTGTTTGACCTCAAAATTCTGAAGGTATGGTTTCTTTACCGTTTACTAATTTTAACCTTTATCCAAATTTAAGTGTTCTTTATTATCCTCATTCACATTAGAAGTAGCAGACGGAGTAAGTCTGTGCAGCATAATTAATGATATATCCTAGGTTTGTGTCTCATTTATAGGAGTTCTTATAACTACTTAGTATTCCTGACTTTTCTTTTTTTAATTCAAATTTAAATTTTCACTTAGAAAAATGAAACAAACTAAATAGAGAATAATAGCTTTTTTTTTTTTAATGTGCTTAACCCAATCAGTTGTTTTTGGACTACACCATAAAATGCTATGAGAGTTTCATGACTGGTGCTGACAGTTTTGAAGAGATGAATGCAGAGTTGCAGTCAAAGTTGAGTAAGTGTTCTCATTCCTAGTGTGCTTGCTTAGTCATGTATTAAACTCTGTTCGTGGAGTTGTAGCTCATTTTACCACACCCAGTGTTTATATGAGCTACTCTAAATGTGTTTGGATGCCTACTAATTTTTGTCTTCATTGTTTCTTTGGTGAAGAGAAGTGATAGTTAAGCAGAAAGAATACCAATTTTGGAGTCAGACCTGAGGCAAAACCTCTTCCTGGCTACGTGACCTTAACAGATTACTTAACCTGTCTAACAAAGTTTTGCAAGATTAGGTGGCCATGTACATAAAGTATCAAACACACTACCAGGAACACAGAAGATAATCAGCGAATGTTATTCCTATGATATTCTTGCTTTACTGTTTGAGAAATTAAAGTACCAATTAATCAAAAGACCTAAGGTCCCTTCAAAATGTGTGGCAGACAGTTAATGGACTATTATATTTCCAAAGAAAGAAATTGTTTATGTTTCCACTCTATTTTAACCTAGGGACATTCAGTGTTTACTAGCTAACTCTAAAATGTTCCAGAGGAATTAATTTAATTGTTTTTTTCTTTTATTGAAATAGTCTTATATGTAAAATGGTAGAATGGTGGGTAAAACAGATAAATTTAAGATGTGTAAAACTGTTTCTCCAATGAAATCAATCAAAACAGAAGACTATCACCTTGCCAGTATTGGCACAAAAGGTAAAAACATTTCTCCTATGTTGCCATTGGACATATCTTCCTGAAATAATAGGACAATTTCAGCTTGTCGACATAAGAAAAGGAGCAAGGTAAATGAAGTTTCATTTTGAAAGAGGAAAATTCATAGTGATCTAATATAAAAAGCATTTAGTGAATTCATTTACTCACACAGTATTTATTGTATATCTACAGTGGGCAAGCCACTATTTAGGCACAAAGGATAGAGTAATGAATAAGAGATAGAAAATCCCTGCCCTGTGAGGTTACCTCTACTACAGAAAATAATCAAATAAACAACTATAAATCAAAGGTTGATAAGTGCTATGAAGAAAAATAAAGCAAGTAAGAGGGTAGAAAGTGTAGTGAAGGGAAAGGTTTGCTATTTTAGAGGGTAGGATATCCTTAACTGGTAGCATTTTGAACAGAGACCAAGAAGGAAGTAAGGAAACAGCAATGGTGAAGACCTGGGGAAAAATGTTTCTAGGCAGAATTGAGATCTTACTAAGTTTTGGGGTTTTCTCTCCAGAGGATTTATTTAATGTTGATGCTTCCAAGCTGGAATCATTAGCAGCAAAAAACAAAGCATTGAATGAACAGATTGCAAGATTGGAACAAGAAAGAGAAAAAGAACCGGTTAGTAAACATGCTTATTTCATCAATAGGCTTATATACTTAGCTCTTTTGGTCTCTTGGATCTCCTTAAAGAATACCAGCTGTTTCTTTATTAAAAAATAAATAAATAAAATAACAAAATAAGCTTCTTAAAAATTAATTTTTTTACATAGGACAGAACTCCCCATGAAAACATGTTTGGTATCTCTAGAGCTTTGTTTTCCCTTGTGATCTATCAGTCTTGAACTAATGGTGTTCAGAATATGATGAAAGAGTCTTACCTATTTACATAAGACCAAAAAGATCTTTTGAACAAGATCCCCATGTTATACACCTCTAGGGAGCACAATTTACAAGAAGTCCTGAGTTATGTAGTTAGTGCAAAGGGAATGGTGATAAGTGGGTTTATGTAATATACTGTATTCTAAGGGCTTTCTAAAAGCTAAATGATAATATCCAGATACCTAATTTTATTTTGGGTATTATATTACTGAAGTGCCCAGACTGTTCTGTAAAATATCAGATTTTAAATGTTTGTGCTTTTTAATTCTGGCCCTTGACTTTTTGTATCCCAAACTGACTTCCTGAAAAGTACATCTTCTTAATTAGGTAATAACAGCAAAGTTACCTTTTAGTTCTTTGGCTTCCTCTAAAAGGGATAGGAAACGCTAATACACCTTTTTCTAAGATGAATTTAAATAATATTGTGTTATTTTCAAGTAAAGGAATGGTTATCAATTAGAATAATACGGTTTTTTTTCTTTTAAAGAATCGTCTAGAGTCATTGAGAAAATTGAAAACTTCCTTACAAGCAGATGTTCAAAAATATCAGGCATACATGAGCAATTTGGAGTCTCATTCAGCCATTCTTGACCAGAAATTGAATGGGCTTGATGAAGAAATTTCTAGAGTAGGTAAGCACAACCAATGCTAAAAGAGGACATTCATACTGGAATGGGAACCTGCCTGGGTTTTAATCACATACAGAGACAGCTTTGTCATCCATATTGTTTTTCCTTTAATGGTGAATGGCTATAGCAGGCCACCAAGTTTTCAATGCCTTCTACATGTATTAGTTTTCTGAAGCTGCTATAAAAAAAATACCACAAATTTGGTAGATTAGAACAATAGAAATTTGTTCTAAAGGCCAGAAGTCCAAAATTTATTATGGCCAAGCTTCCTCCAAAGACTCTAGGGGAGAATTCATTCCTTGTCTCTTCCAGCTTCTCTTATCTGATGGTATTCCTGAGCTTTTGGCCATGTCACTCCAATTTCTACCTTCATCTTCACATTGCCTTTTCTCTGTATGTGTGTCTCCTCTTCTGTTTGTGTCCATTTCTCATAGCCTCTATCTTTTAAGGACATTTATGATGGCATTTAGGACCCACTAGATAATCCAGGGCAATCTCATCTCAAAATATTTAATGTAATCATATCTGCAAAAACCCCTTTTCCAAATAAGGAGATGTTTACAAATTCCAGGGATTAGGATTTCATATGTTTGGGTGACCATTATTCAACCTGCTACATGTTTTCAGGTGTCTGATTTTTTTAAAGCTAAGAGGGACCTAACCTAAAAACATATGCTGCCTAATATAAATATATATTCTATTCCACCTTGTAATTAATAAGCCAGATTCTTAATTCTCTGCTGGCTTCAGGCTGCTACAATGGTCTTATCCTCCCTCACTACCTTCTAAGCCACTTGGCAGCTTAAGCTGTTTGAAAAGTAAGATGGAGGGGCGCCTGGGTGGCTCAGTCGTTAAGCGTCTGCCTTCGGCTCAGGTCATGGTCCCAGGGTCCTGGGATCGAGCCCCACATCGGGCTCCCTGCTCGGTGGGAAGCCTGCTTCTCCCTCTCCCACTCCCCCTGCTTGTGTTCCGTCTCTCGCTGTGTCTCTCTCTGTCAAATAAATAAATAAAATCTTTAAAAAAAAAAAAGTAAGATGGAAATACTACAATTCTTTGGAAGCAAAAGCCCAATTAAAGAAAACATATTTATATCCTGTGTTTTCCTAATCTTGTTTTTCTTAAGCACATATCAATCATAATCATAAAATTGAAAATACTGTAACACATGGATTGATGTTTCTCTACTGCCAGAAGGAAAGCAAAGTATTCATAAATCACAGAGCCATTGGATGGCAAAATGAATAACTCTATGGACCTATTGTACTATTTTTCTAGGTGTTTGTCTGCTTCAGTTTTATTCTTGTAGGATTTTACAGGCTGTGTCTGTCCCACATAGGATTTGTGTAGATAGTCCCTAGGATATTTGATTTAATGCTTAGTATTAGTAATATTAACCATCCATCAAGTCAAAGATAATTACATGGAGTATTTGCTTAAATCAGGTTATTTTTTTCCAAATAACTCTGATTACACATATTAGATTTTCTCTAAACCAAGCCTTTAAATAATTTACACTTGGCCCCTAATGTTTGTTCTCCATGATGACAAGAAACCATAGATTAATTTTTTATTATAGCAATATTTGTAATGCAATTAAATCAATACTTTATAATATTCTGTCTTCCTCATTGGTATTTATCAAGAGAATTTTCGTACTTCCTACTTTTCTTGTGAGAATTTTTTTCCGAGTAATTGTAAGCAAAAGAGGTGAGAGATATATTTTAGCGATCATTTGCCATTCCAGATTGATTTAGTTTGTGATAATAATTTGATAGCCTACGATGTTTTTGTTCTGAATATTTTAACTTTCATGATTATTTAAAGTCACTCATGGTCAAGAATCAAAGAGACCTATTAAAACTGTATGGAGACAGACAGAAAGGAAAGGAAGGAAGAAAGAAAGAGAGAGAGAGAATAATGTACATTGTGGATTTTTTGTGCAGATTACTGTGATAAATGTATAAAGTTTTACTTCAGCTATTTTTATTTTGAGCTCAAGTGTGGAACTTTCCAAGTACAGTGCTACAAATGAGTTATAACAAAGCCAAGATCTTGATCCTGTCAGCCCATGGAATGATTGTCTTGGCCCCTTTGGTCATGCATATTCTCATCCATCTACCCCAGCCTGCTTAAAAGTACTATCCTATTGGGGCGCCTGGGTGGCTCAGTCGTTAAGCGTCTGCCTTCGGCTCAGGTCAGGTCATGATCCCAGGGTCCTGGGATCGAGCCCCGCGTCGGGCTCCCTGCTTGGCGGGAAGCCTGCTTCTCCCTCTGCCACTCCCCCTGCTTGTGTTCCCTCTCTCGCTGTGTCTCTCTCTTCAAATAAATAAATAAAATCTTTAAAAAAAAAAAAAAAAGTACTATCCTATTCTTTATAAGCTACGAATAACAGGTTGGAAAACACCATCCTGTATAACCCCAAATATTTTAAGTTTGATAACTTTTCTTGCCCTTTGTATAATCATTTGCTGTTTGTAAGTACCATTTTGTCTTAGTAAAATAATATAGTCATTCTTGCTTACAAATTTTGGTAAATAGAGGGGTGCCTGGGTGGTACAGCCAGGTAAGCGTATGACTCTTGGTTTCAGCTCAGGTCATAATTTTGGGGTCCTGGGATCAAGATCGAGCCCCACATCAGGCTCTGTGCTCAGTGTGGAATCTGCTTAAGATTCTCTCTCTCCCTCTGCCCCTCCCACCTGTACTTGCGTGTGCTCTCTCTCTCTCTCAAATAAATCTTTAAAAAAATAAACAAATTTTGGTAAATAGAGCAAGAACTTAACCGCTGTAGTGACTTAATATTTGATCAAACTACTGAAAATGTCAGTGAAATAAGAATAAAGTGATGTATTTGAACATAGATATTTTTATATTTGTGAAAAACTTGTGGGTTTTCTGACTTATTGCAGAGAATCATGCTGGAGTATTAAAAGCATTCGAACTGATCATTGGCAGACTATCCCTCTTAGGTGTAATAATTCTTAATCCTAGTCATTATGTGTGAGGCCATATTTTTTTCATGTAGCACTTTCTGAAAATCATGCAAGCCAATAAGGAAGTAAGTTTCTAACATAAAACTTTTATTGTATCATCTTTCAGGAATGTTATTACCAAAGTGGGATCAAATAGAATCACCCCCAAAAAGAGAAAAGAAAAATATACATGTAAATAACCTGGAAATTTAGACCTATTAATCAAGTCTCTTAAATAATGGCATCGGAGCACCTGACTGGCTCAGTTGGTAGAGTGTACAACTCTTGAGCTTGGGGTTGTGAGTTTGAGCCCTACACTGGGTGTAGAGACTGAGTTAAAAAAATTAAAATCTGGTTCAACAGTGTTTTAAAAATAAATAAATAATGGCCTCAATTTCTTTGTAGGAATTGAAAGAACTTAACAAATTTGTTTTCTTTAATGCAGAACTAGAATATGAAACAATGAAACAGGAGAATACTCGCCTACAGAATATTGTCGATAACCAGAAGTACTCAGTTGCAGACATCGAGAGAATAAATCATGAAAGAAATGAACTGCAGCAGACCATTAATAAACTAACCAAGGACCTGGAAGCTGAACAACAGCAGTTGTGGAATGAAGAGCTAAAATATGCCAGAGGCAAAGAGGCGGTATGTCATACCATTTCCAGAGTGGCAACTTGGAGCTGACATTTGTAAAGGTCTATCCCTGTTAAGAAAAACTGAGTGGGTAGAATAAATTGGCTAAGAGTTAAAACTTTTTAACATTGACATTTTACTAAAACACACTCATCCCTTTATGTCAATTCAGTAACACCCCAATTTCTCTCAGTCAGATTTAAGGTAGACCGTACTTTTTAGCAGTGAACCAAGAAATAAGCAAAAATGTCTCTAAGTACGTGAAAATAATGTTCATAAATCACATGCCTTTTATTCTAGAAGAGGATATGAGTCGATTCTTCATTTACCTAGTCACTATTCAAACATTTGTTTAACATCTGCTGTGTGCCACTTCCCATACTGAGCTTAGAAGAATAAAGATAAAAAGACAGACTCTCCCCTCAAGAAACTTCCAATCTAGTTGATATGAGACCATGAGATCAGACCTCTAAAAGATGTTTGCACAGGGTATTAAGGAAGCATATAGTATTCCTAACCCAGATGTAGTGTCTGTGGTGTGGGAAGATGTATGAGGTGATTTTTAGAAAGGTTTCCTTGAAGAGATAATACCTGAACTGAATTGGGAAGTGTAAGTAAGTTATCTTGGCAAGGGTAGGGGAGTCAGCAAACAAGTATATGGGAAAGCTCAAAGAGAAAATTGCGTGTTGTACTCTGGCATCAGAATCTTTTCATATGGCTGGAGCTTAATAGCAAAGGATAGGGGCACAGCAAAAGAGAAGACTCAAGAGAAAAAGCACAGACCAGACAATAAAGATTCTTTTCATATTTAAAAGTTTGGGCTTTGTTCTGAAAGCTCCAAGAAGCCCTTAAGATTTTTAAACAGATACTACATTTCAGAAAGATCTCATTTTTGGTCATGTGAAAAATGGATTGGAAGGGAGCAAAACAGATAAGGATCTGTGGCAGTAATGTGGTGAGAAGTTATGAGTTGAATTTAGATAATACTAGTGGAGATTCAAAGAAGTGGGTGACTTCTGACTACTTAGGAGGTAGAGGGAATAAGACTTGATGAAAGACAAAGGGTGCATTCACAGTGTCTGGTTTGGGCAATGGGGCAAGCAATAGTACCGCTCACTCCAAAATAGAAGAGAAATGGCCAGTCAGGAATAGAGATGGTATGCTGAACCTGTTATGTCCATGGGGCATTCTAATGGGCTATTGTTCTGTGAGTCTGAACCTCAGCATAAAATATGAGGGTTTGCATTGTAGACTAAGTAAAAATCAGAATGTACTGTGATTGAAACCACAAGAATAGATGAATTCACCAAGGAAGAATGCATAGGAGGAAGGGAGCACCAGCATCTTAAAGTGGACAAAGGTCCCTTAAGAGAGGCCTAAAAGTAACTGAGGACTAGCCAGAGAGGTCAAGAGGACAGAAGCTGAAAAAGGAAGTCAGGAAGGAATTAGCAGTATCAAAGGCAATAACAGGATTTAAAAGTTTCTGTCAGATTTGGTAACAGCAGTCACTAGTGACCTTCACCAGAATCAAAGTATTTGACTTCATTTCAGTTTTAGAGGTAGCACATTATCCTTGTAGATAACATTGTTGAGAAAGTGGGCATATTGGCCATATGAATTTCTAGATAAAGTTTATCCTTATTTTTGTTGGCAGTCCCTTATAAATATTCTGTACTTCTGCCTTGCTAACTGTGCACTCTTTTTTTTTTTTTTTTTTTTAAGATTTTATTTATTTATTTGAGACAGAGAGAATGAGAGACAGAGAGCATGAGAGGGAGGAGGGTCAGAGGGAGAAGCAGACTCCCTGTCGAGCGGGGAGCCCGATGTGGGACTCGATCCCGGGACTCCAGGATCATGACCTGAGCCGAAGGCAGTTGCTTAACCAACTGAGCCACCCAGGCGCCCCCTAGCTGTGCACTCTTTACTCTTAAACCTTTTAACGTAGCTCTCGGTAGACAAGAACTTTTTCTTAATGATTTAGCATAATCATGAATGTGACACCAGTATATTCTAAAACAACAATAAGTTAACAGGTTGTCTAGGGACCAAATAATATTTTTCTATCAAATAGTTCCAAAGTGATTTTTTTCTGCTATATACACTATTGCATTCCTAAGAAAAGTTATGTAAGTTAAGACTCTTTTAAGAAAAGGTAATAAATCGTGTCTTTCAAAGGGCTCTCTCTCTCTCTCTCTCTTTTTTAATGGAAAAAATAAACTAGAGAGTTTCAAAATTAAATTTTGAAGTTTTCTACCCTAGTATTTTCAGGTACAATGTTTGTTTATTGGTAGGTATAGTACTAAAATTTATACCTCACTGAGAAAAATTTAGTCTCTGTTTTGCTCCAGAGGTAATGGCATTTTTTATCCTATTACTTCCAGCACTTTCCTTAATACATTATTTCTTATATTTATCACTATTGTTAAAATAAAAAAGTAGATCAAACAAAGCAGCTCTTTTTGCCCAAAGAGACAATATTGGTTTTTCATCCTGGTCACCTTATAAAGTACATTATAGGCATGATACAAATGGTTTCTTAATCAGTCAGGTTTTAACTATTTTGTATTTTTAAAAATCTGTATTTTGCACACCTACATATGTAATTTTTCATGTGCAGTAAACATTGCCTCCTTTTTTTAATCCCTGTCTCACCATACTTTTGCTTTGCCTTGACTATCTTTACTCCCTCATCCTAACCCTCTAGGTAATCTCTGTCCCTGTGTATTAAGGAGAAAGATAGACATTTATAAGAAGTAGACTGTAGGGGCACCTGGGTGGCTCAGTCATTAAGCATCAGGTCATGATCCCAGGGTCCTGTGATTGAGCCCCACATTGGGCTCCTTGCTCAGCGGGAAGACTGCTTCTCCCTCTCCCACTCCCCTTGCTTGTGTTCCCTCTCTTGCTGTGTCTCTCTCTCTCTGTCAAATACATAATATCTTTTAAAAAAGAAGAAGTAGTAGACTGTAGTGGTGATCCCAAAAGTCTTTGAACCTAGAATTTGGTAAACCTGTATTTTAACCCTGGATTTTCCATCACATATCTGTGTGAACTCAGCATGTTATTTAACCTCTCATAGCCTTGGTTTCCTTATTAATAAAGTGAGGTATGGTTAAACTACATCAGTGAATCTGAAATGAGTTCCTTCAACAAACATTAATATATTTTATCTCTCAAGCACTGTGTGGGAATGGGGAAGTTATAAATCTCTGGACCAGGTGAGCTCTTGAGTTTAGTTGGCTAAGATTAGCTGTATAAATGCTATTCTTTATTTTGGAGGATCAGGCTGAAAGAAGAAAATTATATGGGAAATAGGTAAGCAGCGATCTGATTAGGGCAGAGTAAGCCATACACAGTGAGAAGAAAACCTTAGGGTACTAGATGAAAGAGATTAAAGAATGATAGCAGAATGCAAAAATTTAACATCAACATTTGATCCATCATCTTTTTTTCTGAATTAATTTTTATTCCACATGCCACCTCTGGCTGATAGTAGCCTTCTGGATCTCTATGTTGAAATAGAGAGCCAGCATCTGCTGATCAGGAAAATGTGTGATCAGTTTTCACTGTCTGAATTGCTTGTGGGAAGAATAAATGTGCCACACATTTGCTCTCCCTGCAATTAGACTGGTAAAGTGCATGGGCTTGTGAAAACTGTTTTCATTTAAATAAAATCCTAATGAAGAACAGAAACAACTACGTATAAAACCATTTAGTAAAAGAACAAAAAGAGCTACACATTTTAGTAATCCCTGAAGAGCTACTATATTACAAATTAGAGTAGTTGAAATTATTTCCTGATTCATTAATAAGAATTCTTAAATTAGGGGCACCTGGCTGGCTCAGTCTGAAGATCCTGCGACTCTTGATCTTGGGGTCATGAGTTTGAGCCCCACTCTTGGTGTAGAGATTACTTAAATGAATAAATAAATAACTTTTAAAAAACTTAAGTGTAGTGCGCCTGGGTGGCTCAATTGGTTAAGCGACTGCCTTCGGCTCAGGTCATGATCCTGGAGTCCCGGGATCGAGTCCCACATCGGGCTCCCTGCTCAGCAGGGAGTCTGCTTCTCCCTCTGACCCTCCTCCCTCTCATGCTCTCTGTCTCTCATTCTCTCTCTCGCAAATAAATAAAATCTTTAAAAAAACTCTTAAGTGTAATATATTAAGTAGCATTGCTTTTGAGAGCTGATAAATTTTTGGAAATTACAGATTAAGCAAGTTTCAATGGGTGCTCTTCCCCCATTGCATTCTTTCACTCAAAGTGTTCAGTTTTGTGGATAGGTAACAACGGTGAGAAACTATGTGTGTATTAAATGGAGGAAGCAGTATGAAAATAAATTGTCTAGACTCTGCAAATTCATTTATTTAATCAAATATTAAGTACTACTAAATGCCAAGTACTGTTCTGAGTCCTGAAGGGACTGTTTTCGTGGAGCTTACAATGAAAGTAAATTAAATAAGTAATATCAGATAGTAGTAAGTGTTATGAATAAAAATAAAGAGGATTGAGAAATTCAGAGGGCTATATTATAGCAAAAGCCTTTCTGATAATGTAATTTGAACAGAGCCCTGAAGACAGGGAAGGAGACCAGGAAATATGGAATTGTTATTAAAATATTTTTGTTAAAATAACATTTGTGACTTAAATTATTATATTTCACTTATTTTGGATAAATGAAATATTTTATTTTGTACATTGACAATACTAAGTTTTGTTTGGTTTCATAATTTTTCTGACACCTTAAAAAGTAAATTTTAGTTAATACCTAAATATTGATTCTCGTTCCAAACTATTTGTCCGGTAAATGAAAGAACAGTGGTATATTGCTTACTAATTAATTACAGTTTTTAAATTATCCCACAGATTTAGTGTGAATAAAAGCTTTCATTCTTTTATTTTATATATACCTTTATATTTTATTTTGAAACTGCCATCCTTACTACTAAAATAAACCAAATTACTAAACTACAAAAAATACTATAATTTTTATGTGTAATTGCAGAAATGTCAATTGAAAACCATATGGAATGGGGCTGTTTGGTTTACTTTAATGTTTCTTTTTGTGTTCTCTTTTTACAGATTGAAACACAGTTATCAGAGTATCACAAGTTGGCCAGAAAATTAAAACTTATCCCTAAGGGTGCTGAAAATTCCAAAGGTTATGACTTTGAAATTAAGTTTAATCCTGAAGCTGGAGCCAACTGCCTTGTCAAATACAGAGCTCAAGTTTATGTAAGTAATCATGAGTACTTCAAAAGATTTTTAAATAATATGACTAATGTCTTGTTCATTTATTTATAAGTAAGAGTTTAAACTTCAGCATGTTCATAACTGAGGACTGAACATAGAAATAAAACTCTGAAACTTTTAATCTTCCTTCGTTTTGGTACTTAAAAGTCGCTATTGTACCGTCCTCTTTGAATTATAAAGCCTTTTCTTTCTCTCTACCTACTTTATTTACTTAGCTAACCAAAAGAAACTTTGATTATATTTAATATAGACACCAGGATTATAAAGAGAAAAATTACCTGACCCTTGCTCTTAAGTTGCTACTTAGAGAAGAGAAAGACATAAATAAATAATTGCTATATATGTGCTTTATTAGAGGTGTTTACAAGGTATGGTATTGAGATCAATTCTTGCCAGAATTGAGGGGAAAGAAAAGTGTCCACAGAGATGGTGAACCTGGAATGAAATCTTGAAAGTTGAGGTATTTATTGGGATGGTCTTTGGGGAAAAAGCTTCAGGCACAAGGACACACATTAAAGGCATGTGTGAAGGCATGAAATATAATAGGGCATTAAGTAACACCAGCAGTCAATAATGAAAAATCTGCACCTAATTTTTAAATGTGGCCAATGATGTAATTTGGAGAAAATTTTTAAATCATTCTATTGCAACTTCTCAATTATTCACAGATTTTAGTATTTTAGTGGCCCCCTCAAAAATGACACTTTTCAAAATACATAGTTTTTGAATAAAGAATGTCAAAGTCTAAAGCTATGCATTTTTCCCTTGAGAATCATTCATTCATTCAATAAATTATTGATTAAGTACGTACTATGCTCCATACCAGCTAGGTGCTGGAGATGAAATACCCAGAAAGATACAATTCCTACTTTTCCAGAGATCACAATTTATTGGTGAACAGACTTTGATTAAATAAAGCTGGGCTCATTTTCAACAGAAAAAACCCACCCAGTAAACATACAGTCTTTTACTGAATTGTTTCTTAAGCAGTAGCTAGGTAGGCAGGTAGACAGACAGGCTGGCAGCCAGATAGTTTACGCACCCACTATTTTGAGTAGTTTGACACTGATGCAAGAAAATAATTACCAGGGCGCCTGGGTGGCTTAGTCGTTAGCGACTGCCTTCAGCTCAGGTCATGATCCCAAGGTCCTGGGATCAAGCCCCACATCGGGCTTCCTGCTCTGCGGGAAGCCTGCTTCTCCCTCTCCCACTCCCCCTGCTTGTGTTCCCTCTCTCGCTGTGTTTCTCTCTGTAAAATAAATAAATAAAATCTTAAAAAAAAAAAAAAAGAAAAGAATTACCTGCATCAAATCAGTGTAGAAAGAATTACCCAATACAAAAAGAATTCACATTCTAAGAAAAGAGGGAAAGGCTTTATTGTGATCTCTGAAAATAGTTTTACATAATAATAGAACAATAAAAATAGAAATAGCTTCCAGAAGGAGCAACCCCAACTGTTACAAGTAGTATTTGGAGAAAAGTTCTTAAAGAGGCATTGCATCTTTCAAAAAGGAGCAGCCAAAATTAAAACTCAGCAATAACTTCAAAAGACCTACTAAAAACATAGTAACACACAGGGTTTTCTTTTGGTGATGAAGATGACTGGGAATGAGAGGTGGTGTTTATACAACACTGAATGTACTAAATGCCACTGACCTGTACGCTTTAAAAGAGGTAGTTTTGGGCGCCTGGGTGGCTCAGTTGGTTGGGCCACTGCCTTCGGCTCAGGTCGTGATCCTGGAGTCCCGGGATCGAGTCCTGCATCGGGCTCCCTGCTCAGCAGGGAGTCTGCTTCTCCCTCTGACCCTCCCCCCTCTCATGCTCTCTCTCTCTAGCTCATTCTCTCTCTCAAATAAATAAATAAAATCTTTAAAAAATAAATAAATAAATAATAAATAAAAGAGGTAGTTTTATGTTAAATTCATTTTAACTTAATTATTTCAATTTAATCATTTTGAAGTGTGAGTTTGACCTCAATAAAAAAATGATGGGAAACAATGAAGTACTGTGTTGAAAGAAAATTAGTAGAATAGAGGATAAACATAAGAAATACAAGCAATAAGAGCTTCAAGGTTGGTGAACACATGGGGATGCAGGGCACACCCAGAGGGTATGGAAGCTCTGCACCCCTTCCAAGTACCTTGCCCTATGCATCTTTTCCGTCTGGCTGTTCCTGACTTTGATCATTCTTAAATGAACTGGTAAACATTTGCATGTTCTGGACACCCACCTTGCTTTTATTCCCAGAACAACCCACCCTGGCGATCTCTCTGCAGTAGTATGTCGAGATCTTCCTGGTTCTTTTTGCAGTCTCAGAGTCTTCATTGTGTAGCTTATTCAACCGGTCCTAGCTGGTGGACATATGCTATGTTTCAGATCTTGTGCTATTAAAACAGAATTCCAATGAATAGCAGAAAGAAGAAATACAAGCAGATAATTGTAAGATTAAACAGTTGAAAAGGATTAAGAGAAAAATATAAATTGTTTTCAAGAAAGATACTGCATTAATATAAGTGTACTTATAAAAAATGTTTAAATAATAGCAGTGAATCTCCAGAATCCATAAGCAAATCTAAAATTTTGCAAGTATTCAAAACCAAAAGCAAGTTGCATTCTATAGTTATAGAAATTACATTGAAAATTAGTTTTATTGGCACTCCTGGGTGGCTCAGTCAGTTGAGCATCATCTTGGTTTCTGCTTAGGTCATGATCTCAGAGTCGAAAGATCAAGCCCCATGAAAGATCAAGCCCTGCGTCAGGCTCCTCGCTCAGCAGGGAGTCTGCTTGAGATTCTCTCCCTCTCCCTTTGCCCCTGCCCCTGCATGAACACTGTCTCTCTCTCTAATAAATTTTTAAAGAAAAAAATTACTTTTTTGCCTTATTTATAATGTATTAATTTAGTTTAAAAACATCATGGCTTCACTTTTTTTCCTCTAAAAATGGCTCCTTCTATCACAATGTGTAGGTGCCTCATGAGAAATTTTGTACTAGGTATATAGTATGTAACCCATATTCCTATATATTTTATAGGTACCACTCAAGGAACTCTTGAACCAAACTGAAGAAGAAATTAATAAAGCTCTAAATAAAAAAATGGGGTTAGAGGATACTTTAGAACAGGTAAGTAACAAAACAGTTTTTAAAAGCAAAAGTAAGATTTTTTAACACTTAAATGTGGTTTGTAGTTTCTATGCAATGAATGTGTAGCTTTTAAGGAATGAATTTTTAATAAGATATTATGGAAAATGAGAATTGGGTGTACCCTTGACTTAGAAACATTTGAAGTAATTTTTTAAATAACTTAAACATCTTAGGCTACACATATCATTGATGATGAAATAAATTACTGAGTAAATTATCCTTGATTTTAAATGGAGAATTGCCTCCTTCAACTTAACTTAATATACCTTTTTTTTTTTTTAAGTTTTATATTAAGTAAATCTCTACACCCAACATGGGGCTCAAACTCAAGACCCTGAGATCAAGAGTTGCATGCTCTTCAGACTGAGTCAGCCAGGAGCCCCTTAATATCTCTTTGTACTATAAGGAATTTGAGATGGCTATCTTAAAAGTAGATATGTATCATTTGGGGCTTGAGGCTAAGTAGCCATGATAAATTAAGAGATTTTTATTAACCACACTTTTCATTCTGCACCATGAAATTCAGGGGAACTCAAATGCCTATAAAAGTCTACTTCCAAAAGTAGGTTTCAGAAAGTTCCTGCTTCTAAGATACTTGAAACATAAAATGACCAATATCCCTGAGAGAGATACTGATTCTATTATTGATTCAGTAACCTTTAAATATTGTTAAAGTTGGTTAAGAAGCTACTTCTCAACTGCACACAAAAGGTATTGTTTATATGACAACAAACAATTGAAGGAAAACCCTAGTTAATTCAGCTCTTCAAGAAGTATTATGCCATTTCAAGATTCCAAGATACAAAATCCTATCTTTACTCAGAATAGAAATTTGTTTTTCTCATCTGGAAATAAAACCTATGCATTTGGGGCGCCTGGGTGGCTCAGTTGGTTAAGCGACTGCCTTCGGCTCAGGTCATGATCCTGGAGTCCCGGGATCGAGTCCCGCATCGGGCTCCCTGCTCGGCAGGGAGTCTGCTTCTCCCTCTGACCCTCCTCCCTCTCATGCTCTCTGTCTCTCATTCTCTCTCTCTCAAATAAATAAATAAAATCTTTAAAAAAAAAAAAAAACCTATGCATTTCACAAATTATGCAAGTAACCCACATTTTTTTCATGTTAACAAATTCTATCAAAACTTACTTTGTATTAGAAAGAATTCCCACTCCTCAAAAAAAATAGCAAATAGTTAACATTAGATAAGTGGGCAGTTTCATGATACTATTGTTATTATAATTTGGGGTTTCTGTAACATCACACAGTGGAAAGAAGATAAGGAATTATGACTGCTTTAACAGGTACTCTGCAGGTGTGAGGTCATTTAAGATGAAGTCTTCACTTAACTTCCTTCAGTTTGGTTTCTCTCTTTTGTTGGAGTGGGCACTGAACCTGTAGACTTTCAAACTGACTTGAAACTTTTTAAAGGCTATAGGCAGGAAAACTTGGCGGGGAGGCCCGGAGGAGTTATAAAATGCCTACTATAGGTGGGGTACCTGGGTGGCTCAGTTAATCATCTGACTCTTAATTTCAGCTCAGGTCATGATCTCAGGGTCCTGGGATCAGGACTCCATGCTCGGTGGGGAGTCTGCTTGAGATTCTCTCCCTCTGCCCCCCTGACATGCTCATACTCTCTCTTTCTCTCTGTCTAAAATAAACAAATCTTTTTTTAGGGGCGCCTCAGTGGCTCAGTCTAAGTGTCTGCCTTCAGCACAGGTCATGATCTCAGGGTCCTGGGATCGAGCCCCGCATCGGGCTCCCTGCTCAGCCGGGAGCCTGCTTCTCCCTCTCCCACTCCCCCTGCTTGTGTTCCCTCCCTCACTATGTCTCTGTCTGTCAAATAAATAAATAAAATCTTTTAAAAAAAATCTTTTTTTAAAAATGCCTACTATAGTATAGGCTAGGCCCAATGTTAATATTCCGAAGATAAATATAACAAGTTTGAATGAAATAGAAGCTCCCATTTGGAGAAAAAGACTGACCTGCAGTTACGCTAATCAGATTCGCATTTTTCAAAACCCTTTTGGCCACCGAAAAAAGTGACTTGTGGGGATGCAACTGAAATTGTTAAGAAGTTAAACCAAAGTATTACAGTAGAAATAGAAGGAAGGGGACAGGTTTAGGATGTGTTGAGGTAGACTCCAGCATTTTTTGGCAGATGGTGAAAGCTGGGAAGGAAAGAAGTACCAACAGTAACTTCCATTTTTCCAGTGTGGGCAACCTTGGGGAGAAAAAAGTGAGTGCAGCTAACCAGCCCAGTACTAGAGATGTTGAGCTTGCTGTCTGCAGAACATAGCCATCCAAAAGGAAGCTGAAGCAATAGATTCAGAACATGGGGAGAGATTGTATCTGAAAATACAGATTTCAGAGTCTTTACCATATAGGTGGTACTTGAGCCCAAATGTGGGTGATATTTCTTAGACTATGTAGAGGAAAGTGGCAGAGGATTAAATCTTGAGAAACAGCACCACTTAAGAGATAGGTAAAGGAAGGAGGTTCTGGGAAAAACTCTTAGAAGTGGACAAGGAGCGCCTGGGTGGCTCAGTTGGTTAAGCGACTGCCTTTGGCTCAGGTGATGATCCTGGAGTCCCAGGATTGAGTCCCACATCGGGCTCCCTGCTTAGGAGGGAGTCTGCTTCTCCTTCTGACCCTCCCCCCTCTCATACACTCTCTCTCTCACTCTCTCTCACTCATTCTCTCAAATAAAGAAATAAGATCTAAAAAAAAAGGACAAAATAGTCGGAGAACAATCACAGGAGGAGAAATGCTATAAAAGCCAAAGTAGGGAAGACTTTTGAAAAAGCCCTGATTCTAACTAAATTTACTGTAGCAATTATTTCACATTATATACATATATTAAATCATAATTTTGTACACCTTAAACTTATACAATGGTATATATTAGTTATGTCTTAAAACTAGGGGGAAAAGAAGGAAAGATCAGTAATGTTTCATATGCTTCAGAGACTAAAGACTAAAACAGTTTTTAAAATTTGACAGTTTGGGGCACCTGGGGGGCTCAGTCGTTTAAGCATCTGCCTTCAGCTCAGGTCATGATCACAGGGTCCTGGGATTGAGCCCCGCATCAGGCTCCCTGCTCCGTGAGAAGCCTGCTTCTCCCTCTCCCACTCCCGCTGCTTGTGTTCCCTCTCTTGCTGTGTCTCTCTCTGTCAAATAAATAAATAAAATCTTTTAAAAAATTTTAAAAATAAAAAAAATAAAATTTGACAATTTAACCAAATTAAGATAGCATAAGGTAAAACAGCTATTTGAAATAGTAATGGTTAAACATAAATTAATGAATTAAAATAACTAAATGTTAAATAAAATTTCAACTGAGTAAATTTAAAGATCTAATTGGCTTTGTTTAGCAGGTCAGAAATTGGGCAGCATCCCATTTAGCAATTAGACAAGAGCTCTAAAGGAAAACAATTTTTAAGGCAGGACAAGGAAGTCATAAACTAAAAAAAAAAAAAAAATTATTCTGAAATAAAGGGTCTTATTAGGGGGCTCCTGGGTGGCTCAGTAGTTAAGTGTCTGCCGTCGGCTCAGGTCATGATTCCAGGGTCCTGGGATCCAGCCCCACATCGGTCCCTCTGCTCAGCAGGAAGCCTGCTTCTCCCTCTTCCACTCCCTCTGCTTGTGTTCCCTCTCTCGCTGTCTCTCTCTCTCTGTCAAATAATAAATCTAAAAAATAAATAAAAATAAAATTGCTTTGCTGGAGACTTGTAAGCATGGTATACAGATCAAGCCCCGCATCCTGGCTGCCTGCTCAACAGGGAGTCTGCTTTTCCCTCTCCCTACCCTCCCCACACCCCCTACCCCCCGCCACCCCCCCACGTGCACTTGAGTTCTCTCTCCTCTCTCAAATAAATAAGTAAAATCTTTAAAAAAAAAAAAAAAAAACTCCTAAATTCATTCCAATCTTACAACCCTGACCACACATAGAATGTCTTTCCCTTATTTTTTTATTTATTCATGAGAGACAGAGCGAGAGAGAAAGGCAGAGGGAAAAGCAGGCTCCCAAGGAGCAGGGAGCCGATGTGGAACTCGATCCCAGGACCCTGAGATCATGACCTGAGCCGAAGGCAGACGCTTAACCATCTGAGCCACCCAGGCGCCCTCCCTTATTATTTCTAGCAGTTTTAATTACACATATTAGAATTTTTAACCCTTAGAAACTTTTAATTTCTAATGAAATCTAAGAAGTAAGAAATTATAAACTTTTACATTACCATTCTGTGGATTAGCAGACTAATAAATACTTTTTTGTGATTTCTAAAAATGTGCTTTCTCACAGAAAATTTGTCAGCATAACACATGTTTATTAGTAAATCCACATATCTTTCGTTCCTATGTAAAAGGAAGTAAAAAATGGATAAACCAATATTCAGTAATTAATGTGTTAGTATTTTATCTTATTTGGAAATGATCTGAATAGTGAATGAATTTAATTTAACTGATCATTTAACTTAACCTAGCAAAACAAAGTTTCCAGGTTACCAAAAAGATTTGGGGAAACTATTTAAAAATTCACCTAAAAACTTTTTATCTTTTTACATCCATTTAATTTACTTGTTCTTTACTATATTAAAATTACCCACCAAAACTTCATTAGACATTAGACAAAGTCAGCCATCATCCCAAGCTAAATTTTCTTGCTGACAAATTTTGTAAGAGATAACATAAACTCATTTGATCGATAAACCCAGGTGGAATAAGACTTGTATGTATTCATGTTATTCAATGTTGATAACTTGAAAGAAAAGCTTATTTTAATTAAATCAAACAAACTTAAGCTAACTTTAATATTGAATATTTTCTTAGGTGATGTGAATTCAGAAAGCATTTGGGTTAGTTTCCATTGTATTTTTAACTTTTTATGAATACTGAATTTATTTAAGCACTTATTTTAAGTCAATTAAATAGAGCTTTTTTACACACTAATTTACAATAATACCATCCAGAGGGAGAAAAATACCACACACCTTTAACGCACATATAATAGACACACATAAACATAGACAGATGTAAACAGAGACCTTATTGCTTTTGTTTTACTAGTTAAAAAGAATTTGTATCGGGCGCCTGGGTGGCTCAGTTGGTTAAGCGACTGCCTTCAGCTCAGGTCATGATCCCAGGGTCCTGGGATCGAGTCCCGCATCGGGCTCCCTGCTCTGCGGGGAGCCTGCTTCTCCCTCTCCCACTCCCCCTGCTTGTGTTCCCTCTCTCGCTGTGTCTCTCTCTGTCAAATAAATAAATAAAATCTTTAAAAAAAAAAAGAATTTGTATCTAAGTTGCTTTTCTGGTAGATGGATTAAGTTAAGGCTACCCACTTGGATGGCTTAAACTAAGTTTTGAATAATGTTTTCTTTTTTCATTTTTTTCCTGATAAGTTACAAGGCTTTTAAAATAAATAAGGGAGGTTTGGGGACTGGTAAAAAGAAATAGATGAACTTTGAAATGCTTCTAGAGCTGCATTTCTAGTTTTGTAAAGAAGTGAGTAAATTCGAAGATCTAATTGGCTTTGTTCAACAATTCATGAATCAGGTAGCATCCCATTTAGCAAATAAAAGAGCGCTCCAAATGGCTACAGAAAGGGAAAGAGACTAGAGGCACACAGTTAAGAAGCCTAATAGTATCCTGAACGATAAATGGTAAAAACTCAAACCAAGGCTATTGCAGTAAGGATGGAAAAGAGAGATTTAAAGATTGAAACAGTGTAATTTAATGGTCCATTTGGATGTGGGGCCCGTGGGGCTCGATCCCATGACCTGAGCCAAAATCAGAAGTCAGGCACTTAACTGAATGAGCCACCCAGGTGCCCCTGAAGATTTTTAAGTCAGGACATAACACCCTTGTATTTTAGTTAGCCCATAATGTTGGCATTTTGAAGACTAATTTAGAAGTACATGAAACTAGAGGCACACAGTTTGGAAGTCTAACAGTATCCTAAGTGATAAATGGTAAAAACTCAAACCAACGCTATTGCAGTGAGGATGGAAAAAAGAGATTTAAAGATTGAAACAATGTAATTTAGTGGTCCATTTGGATGTGAAGGTTAAGGAAGAGAGAAATTAAGAATGTTCCGGTGTCTAGCTTTGGTATATGATGTTAAAGAAAAAGAAAAATTATTCATGACACTTGTTAAAGGAAGTAAGGTAGACTTCATTCAAGGGGAACTATTACAAAGAGGTTTTCTAGTAGGTGAGAGAGATTAGGCTCAACTCCAAATACAACAACAACAAAAAAGGGGAATTTGTAACCAAGGAGAGTAGGGTATACAGATCAGTAGATAAAGTATGATTGAGAAGAAACTCTAGGGGTAAAGGACAATACTATCTAAACCAACCTAATAGCGTTCTTGCTGAAAGCAGGCCAAGGTGACCAGATAACAGCTGGAGGATGTTGGAGGAGGAGGGACTTGAGTAGATATTGAGGTTAGGGATTCTGATTAAACTGTCTTAAGCACTATTCTTACTAAAACTGGACAATACAAAGACAAACACAGAAGCCAAAAAGTCAGCCTCTTTGAGAAGACAGTTCAGAAGAGCTGAGTAGTTTGGTCAAGGAGAGAATCTTTTGGTGGTAATGTTCTAGAGCCTTGATAAAGAATACAAGAGAAGGGTGTAGAAGAAAGAATTTCAGGCTGGGATATGCTGAGATTCAGATCTCTAGAATATCAGAGTGGAGAACGTACTGTAGGCAGTTGGAGTGTGTACATAGATATAAATAGGTATTTCTTAGCATGCAGTTAATTAAAGCCAGGAGATTTCCCAGGTGTGAAAATGAAAGAGCAAGCTCTCCCAAGTGAGCAGATGAGAATACAGCCAAGATCAGAATCCTGGGAGAACATCCACAACCAAAGCACAAGCAGAGAAAGAGAAACCTATAAGGAAGAATTAGAAGGACCTCCCAAGACTTAAAGAAAAAACTAGGAGCTTCCATGGTCGTAGAAACCAAGGAAGGGGATTTCAGAAGGGAGTGATCAACTATATATGTTACTCAGATATCAAATAAGATTAAGTCTGAAAGATGTTCATTGACTTTAACAATTAAGATGTTAATGGTGACCATTACAAAAGCGACTTCATGAAGCAGAGGAGCCAGAAAGCGTATTGCTGTGGATTAAAGTTTGAATGGTAGAAGAAGATACTATAGTATGAATAGTCTACTTTCCAGGGAATGCTACAAATTAGACCATCACAAAAGTTTGAGTCTAAGGAGAAAAGATGGAACAGTAGTTAGAAAGTGGTGTATGGGAAAGATTTTCATTTTTGGAGGGGTGGGGGAGGGGCTTGTTTGGGTTTAAAGATGAGAGAGTTAGAGTTCAAGGGAAAGAGGGTAAAGTTTTAAAAATTAGGAGGGAAAGGGATTGATGGATTTGAATGTGGTTCATGAAGAAATACTAAGGCTTGGGGTCTAGAGAAGAGCTGAAGTGGTTGTTTCTCCTCATGAGGAAAATGGGTATCCTGCATCCTGAAACTGATTGGAAGGAAGAAGGAAAAAGTCTCATACAAATATTTTGGTTGATGGGAGGCAGGAAGTGATGGAAATTCAATCTAGTGTCTTCTGTCTTCTCAATGACAGAAGAAAAAAAATTAACTACAGTAACTAATGATATCTTCTTTGCTTATAAGCTGCTGGACAGTTGTTTATTGAATGAATGAAAGAAATACTGGAGGAAGTATGCCAAATATTAATAGCAGTTCTTTGGGATTATAGAATTATTAGTAATTGTTATTTTCCTTACTTTTTCCCATATTTATCACAATGGAAATGTATATTTTTGTAATGGGGTCGGGGAGGGGGGAATGTTTAATTGGTGAAACTTTAGTAAAGCTCACATGAAAGTTAGAAGCTGCTCAGAGATTAAGTAAACATGATTTTGACCAAATGTGATTCCTAGTGGAAGTTCTGATTATTTGGGTATCCAGTGGTCTTACTGCAAGTAAATTTAATGAAACAACTTGTTTAACTTAGCACTTACTTCAGAAGTAACATATCTTTAGACTGGAAGTTTATAGTGTAGGGGTCAAGGGCGAATCACCCCAAGATGTGCCACTCTGGCATGCAGCTTATTTAGTATATGTGCTGCCAAAGCGAGCACTGGCATGCAGCTTATTTAGAACTGAAAATATTCAAAACCCAAAAGACTCAGGAAGAAATATTGATCTCCACCTAACCCCTAACTGCCTAAAAGAATTTAAAGGACCTCCTCCCAGAAGGGAGCTATCACCATAGCTAACTACAGTATAATATAAACTAAGGATGGTAGACAGGGAGGAACTTCAGCAGTCTCTTTCTTAAAATTCCTCTCTATGTCCCATTTGTGTCTGTGTGGCCCAGCAAACATTTGTTTACCAAACGTTTACTCTTCCATCTTCCTATGAATTGCTTTCCTTTTCTTGAAATCCCAGACCCCTACCCTCTTATGGTTAGTTCAGGATGACAAATATACTTCATTTTGCTTGTCTGTAGAATCTCATGTCTTTGTGGATTCCCCATACATACAAAATTATATTTGACTTTCTCCTGTTAATCAGTCTCATGTCACTTTAATTCTTAGACCAGCCAAAAGAACCTTAAGGGTAGAGAAAAATGTTTCCTGCTAAAGAATAGCTTTCGTAACTCTAGAGAGAGAGGAGAAAGAGAATCTTAAGCAGGCTCCATGCCCAACACAGGGCTCAGTCCCACGACCCTGGGATCATGACCTGAGCTGAAATCAAGAGTCAGATGCTTAACCAACTGAACCACCCAGGCGCCCCTCTAGTCTTTAAATAACTTGAAAGTCAGGTGGTGTAGAAAAAGTCCTTGGAGTTAGAACATCTAGGTTGGAGTTCTGGACATATGCTTGCTGCATGATCCTAAGTGAATAGCATTCATTCTAGCCAACTCTTCTCATTTGTAAAATAGGAAAGGAATATCCCTTACAAAGAGACTTTTGATAATTGAATGAGAAGTATATGCAAGTTTATCTAATAAATATATAGTCATTTTACCATCCTATCGTATACCAAATAACAATTGCTTTACTGAATTTTTCCCAAAAATATGTGTATGTAATTGTTTTGCAAATTCATATATGTGTTGAATCATCCTTTTAAAGAAAGATCCAGCTTATATATACCTTTTGCTATTTTCTATTTCCTACAGCAAATATCTTCTTGGTCTAGCTGGAAAACATACCATATTAATTACTGGTATCAACTGGTATTAGCTGTATTAGCACTTGTTGGCAGGAAATGAACTTTGGAAACACTTTTTTTTCTTTAGTTTTGGTTTCAACAGATCTTAAAGCTCAGACTTTAATAAGATTAAACGTGTTTATTACTCTTTGGAAGAATGCATTGACTAATAACCAGTTAGCAAACATCCAATAAAATCAATATGAAAACCTCTTTAACATCCTAGAAAGTAAACACACAAATGGAAAGCTAGATAACTAATAAAATAGATCAAATCTAAGTAAAGCTAGACTTCAAAACTAGAGGGCAAAAACAACTTATATGTATTAATATAAAAATGTTAAGAGTGTATATAACACATGTAATATTTATGTAATATATATGAGAGCTTAAAAATACTCCCACAGCAACTAGTGGAAAAATTACTTGTATCCTTCTTTTACTGAGAATTAAGCCAGATTTTTGATTCCTATCGAATGCCACTCTGCATTTAAGTATTGTACATTTAAAAAATAATAGGTTTTTTGTGTGTTTGTTTTTATTTAACTCCTCTCTGGGGAATAATAAATTCTGGGAACAAATGATAGGTGAGAATCCAAAAGGACTAGAAATAACATGGTCAGTCAATAATACGAAAGTTTTATAACTAAAATGTTTTTGATGTATGGTTATGATTTCTCAACCAAAGTTTTATTCTCCAAGTTAAATACAATGATAACAGAAAGCAGGAGAGGTGTAAGAACTCTGAAAGAAGAAGTTCAAAAGCTGGATGATCTTTACCAACAAAAAGTTAAGGTAAGAACTTTGCCACAGTTTGTATAGGTGAACCTTGACCTGTTCTGACATCTAACTAAATCTTTAAGCTATATCCTATAACTTGTGTTTAAGTTTAATCTACTGAAGTTTATTATAAGGAGTTTTTTTTTCCAGGATTTTTTTCCTGGAATTGGGCTGTTTCACACTAGAACACGTTTACTGTTCCATTAATATTTTAGACTTGAATATGAGATTCTGTATCCTTGTAAGACCAAAACATGTTTTAAATGTAGTCTCTTCTACCTTTTATAGAAATTTAGTGTTAAGCACTCCTAAAGCATAAACCTCAAATAAGGCTTCGTTATATGATTGCCTGTAAAGAGTCATTGCAAACTGACAACTATCTTGGCCAAATTCCAAAGATCATTTATATGAAATTGGGAATGTAGGTAAAATAATAGGATTCATTTCCCACCACCTCTAATCCATCCACCTCTGGCCAGCATTTTACTTAGGGAAGCACTCATGACTATTCATTACCACTTATATAACTTAGGTGAAAATTTTAGTCATACCAATATTTTTTACTTAGTTACACCAACAAAGTATTAGGAATTGAAAACTTTCTCTTGGCCTTGTAGTGTATTTAGGGCCTATACATTTTGTTAAGCAGTGAGAAAATTTTAGAAAACACACGACAGTAATATGATCTACATATGAAATATGAGGCAATTGGTAATCATTTTTGTTCTTTCATATGTTGTCCATGACAGTACTTGCATTTTTCCTTTTTAAAGCACTTCAGTGAAAGGCTTTCATATTTCATCTTAAAAAACTTAGGAGTTGATGACTTTGGGCTCCTTTGCCTGTGCATAATGAAAACATATGTGAAATAAAGGTAGTGTGAAAGTTACCCACATTTTTGCATATAAAAAGGCCTCTTGATGATCATAGGAAATATTTAAATCAGTATCTGATTTCTATATAGGCCTATTGAGAAGGTCATATTTAGGTTTACAGTATAAAATTCCCAAAGGAGCATTTTAAAATCTCTTACATGTAAAACAGTACACATTCTGAGAATACAAATGATGATGCAACCTGATTTTTTTTTAATATGTTACATATATATGGTATGTAGAGTATATTTAGTATATGGTGTAGTGTAGTATATGGAATATACGGAACATAAACTTAAAAAAGCATAACCATACTCTTATCTTGATAGGAAGCTGAAGAAGAGGACAAAAAATGTGCCAGTGAGCTGGAGTCCTTGGAGAAACACAAACATCTGCTGGAGAGTGCTGTTAACGAGGGCCTCAGTGAAGCTATGAATGAATTAGACGCTATTCAGAGAGAGTAAGTTCATGTAACCAAGATTTATAATGTTTATTTTCAGATTAATTATTTAACATTTCTGTAAAACTAGATCTATGTTTATTAGCTTTAATTTATATTATAGAGCAATTTGGGGAAGAAGAGGTAACAAAAAGAGCTTGTAACTTGAAATACTGTCCCTAAACATATTCTGCTACTATTAGAGCTCTTGGCCCCTAAGAAATCATTCATTTTTACATCTAATTAATAAGCAGCTTTTAAACCCTGAAAACAGCATAAAATTTTCAATCAACTGAAATACTTTGTTTGTTACTATTTTTAAGATATTTATACTTTCTAGAAATTATGTGTATAGTAAACTATATACTATAAATTGTATGGTCATTCTACTGTAACACTGTATGTGCCCTCATAATAATCACCACACTGCAAAATCATGCAGTAAAAAATCAGGACTTATAGTAAAATTGGGATTGGGTACAACACTTAAAATCTCTGTCAGTGACACACATAAGCAAAAGATGGGAACCTAACTAAAATGTTAGCACAATTGTACACATGTTAAATGGTTGAGAAATACATAATTGCTATAATAAATATGACACTTTATCTTAAAGAGACCTGAAGTTTGCCTGGGGAAAGGGGCATTCAAGGGGTTGCAGCTTGTAAATTATTGAGATGAGGTAGAAGGATTATCTGAAATCAGATGGAAAGTTTTAATACCAGATGTGGATGCATGTGACTCATCACATAATGCAATGAACTGAGGGAGCCTGGTACATGTTTGAGGTGTGTGTTTATATGTTTTGTGTATTCCTTTGCATCTGGATTCAGCTGAATGCAGTTTTCTGCATTCACCTAGTGTTTCTCAAGAAAGAAATGGCATAAGGACACCTGTTGACTCAGTTGGAAAAACATGCAACTTTTTTTTTTTTTAATAGCATGCAACTCTTGATCTCAGGATTGTGAGTTCAAGCCCCACATTGGGTGTAGAATTACTAAAATAAATAAATAAACTTTTAAAAAAAGGAAAGAGATGGCATAAACAGATACAAATTTTTGCATTATGGTCAAATTGCTATGTAATATATCAACCCAACTGGAACAATATTTCCAAACAAACAGCAGAACTAACTGTATATGTTACATTTCTTAGTTCTTCATTGTCAAGTTTTCCCTCTTGCTTTCCCTTATTATTTTAAAACTTACATTGGAAGAGTTTTAGCCACATTGTGTATTAACGGTAACTAAATGGTGACATCCCTTTTTTAAAGAGTATTCTGCCTTTGTGTATATAATTCTCTCATGAAACCTATATAAAGTCAATATACTGAATAGTTAATCCATAGGCTCTTTTTTTAGAAGTCTTAATTAAGTGGCCCTCAACTAAAAAAATCTGACTTTGAGGTTAGAAGTACAATCCTTAAGAAAAATCACACCTCTTCATTTGCTTATTTGTAGTTTAGGGATAAAAAAACTCAGCTGAAGCATTTTTTTTTTTTTTGGCTGCAGTCTGTTTTTAATTTGAATTTGCATGCCTAAAAGTGAGACTCCCACTCCCCTATTCAAATGTATTGAATGCCTTCTCCCTGAAAGCATTTAAGTTTACAGTCCTTTTGGAGACTCAATCAAGACCATTTGCTCCCAAGTTTTATATGTTAAAGCACAAGGTTTTGGTGCTGTTTTGTTCTGTTGCTTGCAAAAGATCTTTGAAATTTTTGTTCTGTTTTAATGGTTGAGAAGCAAACAGCACAAATACCAAGCACAGTCTGGTTTTATTGAATATGAAAAGGAGAAGTGAGCTAACTAGAACTGATGCATTAGGTTTTTTCATAGATAACTCAAACAAGAGTTTTATTCTACAGATACCAGCTAATTGTGCAAACCACAACTGAAGAACGACGAAAAGTGGGAAATAACTTGCAGCGTCTTTTAGAGATGGTTGCCACACATGTAGGGTCTGTGGAGGTAAGTGTATGAAGGTCTTTCCTACATTCTAATAAAGCTTTTTAAAACTACATTTCTGTTTTGTTTCTACAGAAATTAAATGATAAATTTTATTTCTGTGGAAAATATGTTCTAGTAAAAAGTTATCAAAAGAGTCCTTTTTAGTGGTGTGAAAGGAGCATCTGCATTTCATAAAGCAATCTGTTCACATAAACAACATATAATGGTATTTATTACATCAGTAGTATATAATGATGTGCCAGGCCACATTCTATATACTGAAAACATATCAGCACATTTAAGATTTCATTAAGATTAAGATGAAAGAGCATGTGTTATGACAAATATTTTTCCTTTACGTTAATTTCATGTAAAGTACTGATAAAATATAGAATAAAGTACTTAAATGAAACATGAAGCATAGCTTAAAAGTTCAACAATAATACTATTCCTCCAACCTGCTGTACAGAGCCTAGAAGCCAAGATGAACTGCTAAACTTTAAAATTCCTGGATAGTGGCGCCTGGGTGGCTCAGTCGTTAAAGCATCTTGCCTTTGGCTCAGGTCATGATCAGGTCATGGTCCTGGGATCGAGCCCCGCATCGGGCTCCCTGCTCTGCGGGAAGCCCGATTCTCCCTCTCCCTCTCCCCCTGCTTGTGATCCCTCTTTCGCTGTGTCTCTCTCTGTCAAATAAATAAATAAAATCTTAAAAAAATAAAATAAAATTCCTGGGTAGTCTATTAGGTGATAATATTATATTTCCAATTGTGAATGGTTTAAGAGAAAAAAACCTCATTTGTTAGGCTTCCATTTATTGAAAACAGAGCATGTGATATCCTACTTCCGCTCCCCTCTTTCTCCTGAAAGACATTGAACTGCATTTTCTTGTTTGCCAGTGTTCTTCACTGCTTGGTGAAAAGAACTAAGAAAATATGCTGGATCCTACATCAGAAAACCTGGATTCTCCCCACTTAGTGGCTCTATAACCTTTCATAGATTCTTTTTCAATCAGTATTGTTAATTTGAACGACAGACCAGATAATTATATGAGTAATTACTTTCTTGTTCTCTCAGGGATGATGTATAATAAATGCATAAGAGGAAAATTCATTCACAGTCTATGATGGTTGGCTCAAATTGAGAAAGTCTGTTTATATGTATCATTTTGCTTCTTTTGGTCTTTACTTTCTTCATCTGTATAATGAGAGGGTTGTACTAAATCATTGCCAACATCCTTTGCATCTCTATCTATTATCTGTAACAATTAGTTTGACCTCAGTGTTAATCCAATAGTGATTTATCACGAGGGATTTATGTGAAAGGTAACCACAACTGTTAAAATTTTAATCAGTTAACATGAAGTTAGATTTGAAACCCTAATGATAATTACTTTTATTTGCTATTTAGTTCATTGTTGTTCAAGATCAGACTGCATTTACAGAGCACTTACTTTGCACTATGTAAAATTCACAATTAGCCAGTGAACTGTGGAAGGAGCCCCTAAAGTCAACCAATCATCTTTAAAACCTAATGTGGGGAAATTTTACAAGTGATAAAATTAGACTAGAGAAAACAGAGGACTGTGGATCTAGTGGTATCTTTAGATGGGATATTCTTCCTCTGAGCTAAAACTTTTCTTTGAGCAGTTCCTGATTGGAGCCCCATGCAGGTCCTGTATGTGGCTTGATAGTCTAGCCTAGGAGACAGCAAACTACAGCCCACAGACCAAATTGTGCCCACGGGCTGCCTTTGTAAATAAAGTTTTATTGGAACACAGATACTTCATTCACTTCCATACTCTTTATGGTTGCATTCCCACTACACTGGCAGGGTTGAGCAGTTGCAACAAAGGCCATTCGGCTTACAAAACCTAAAATATTTGTTATTTGGCCCTTTACAGGAAAAGGTTGCTGACTCCTGTTCCAGACTCCTACCTCCTTGAAGGGCACAAAATCTTTTTTGTCTGTTTAGATGTTAATAAATTATTATAAAGCTACAATAACGTACCCATTGTAGTACTGATGCATATAAACCAAGCTCTGATTCAGAGTCCAGAAAAAGATGGATGAGCATA
The DNA here is from genome assembly GCF_002201575.2 of Neomonachus schauinslandi. Taxonomy (NCBI): domain Eukaryota; kingdom Metazoa; phylum Chordata; class Mammalia; order Carnivora; family Phocidae; genus Neomonachus; species Neomonachus schauinslandi. The sequence continues at coordinate 52,204,659 of NC_058416.1, forward strand.
GACAGGAAACTAATTTATAAGAGAGGTTGTATTGCAGACTAGTGGGGTAAAATGAATTGTTCAATTAATGGAGTTGGGATTCCTACCTAGACAAAAATCACTTCAAGATGGATTAAGAAGTTAATGTGAGGCTAAATTTATTTTTTTTAGAGAGAGAATGAGAGCTGGGGAGAGGGGCAGGGGAATAGGGAGAGAGAATCTTAAGCAGGCTCCACTCCCAGTACAGAGTCCGATGTGGGGTTCGATCCCACAACCCTGAGGTCATGACCTGAGCTGAAATCAAGAGTCAGACATTTAACGGACCGAGCCACCCAGGCACCCCAATGTGAGACTAAATTTTTAACTTTTAGAAAAATTATAGACACAGTCTTTACACCTCAGGAGTTGTAAAGGAGTTCTTAAATTAGACATGAGTTAAAACCACAAAAGAAATTATTTATAAATTCAGCTTTGTTAAAATTAAGATCTCTACATCAAAAGACAAAGAAAGACTAGAGGGGCACCTGGGTGGTTCAGTTGGTTAAGCTTCTACCTTCGGCTCAGGTTATGATCCCAGGGTCCTGGGATCAGCCCCGCATCCAGCTCCCTGCTTATCGGGGAGTCTGTTTCTCCCTCTCCCTCTGCCCCTCCCCCCCATCACTTTCTCTCTCAAAATAAATAAATGAAATCTTTAAAAAAAAAAAAAAAGAGTGGAAAGACAAGACACAAAACAGTAAATGATATTTTTTAAAACAACTAATAGCATCCAGATATATAATGACCTCTGGAAAATAAGTACAGAAGGTGGGCAAAAGACTTAAATGGGAATTTCACAGAAAGCTAAGGTGGCCAATAAACAGGAAAAGATCTACCACTTCCCACCCTCAGGAAATTGGCAAAAAAAATTGAAGTTTGAGAATACAAAATGCTAGCAAGAAGAGAAATGCAAGTTTTCATTTATACTGCAGGGGTTGTAAATTGATGTTAACAATTTTAGAAAACAATTTGGCAATCCCTAATAAAATGGTGCAATTCCGTTCTAGGTATTTAATTAAATGTTTACACTGTGTGCTGGAGTAATGTACTAGGTTGAATAGTATCCTCTCAAAATGCATGTGTATCCAGAATCTCATCATGTGACCTTATTTGAAAATAAGGTCTTTGTGGATGTCATTAGCTAAGATGAGGTCATACTAGATTAGGGTAGGTCCTCAATTTAGGGACCGGTATCCTTATAAGAGTCCGTGTGAAGATGGAGGCAGAAATTAGAGTGACACAGCTGTCAGCTAAGGATTGCCCAGAACTGCTAAAAGCTGGTAAGAGGTAAGGAAGGATTCTTCCCTAGAGCCTTCAGAGAAAGTGGCCCTGTCAGTATCTTGATTTTGGACTCCAAGCCTCCAAAACTGAGAAAATAAATTTCTGTTGCCTTAAGCCATCTAGTATGTTGAAATTTGTTACAGTATAATTGAAATAGTAAAAAACATAACCCAGTATATTAGTTTTAGTTTCCTGTTACTGCTATAACAAATTACCACCAACTTAATGGCTTAAAGCGACACACTTATTTCCTTATATATCTGGAGGTCAGGAGTACAAAATGGGCCTCCCAGACTGCAATCTTTCTAGAGACTCTAGGATGGAATTTATTTGCCTTTTCCCTTTTATAGAACCATCTACCCCCCCTTGGTTTGCAGCCTCTTCATCTTCAAAGCCAACAGCACAACATCTTCTATCCCCTCTGACCACTCTTCTGTCCTTACGTTTTCTCTCTCTGACTCTCACATTGACATTGCTGATTCCCTCTTACCAGGACCCTTGTGATTACATTGGACCCACCAAGACAATGCAGAATGATCTCCTTTTCTCAGACTCCTTAATCACATCTGTCAAGTTCCTTTGCCCTGTAAGATAATGTATTCACAGGTTCTGGGGATTAGGCCATGGACATCTTTGAGGAGGCTGCTATTCAGCCGACCACACCTGGAAATAAATTAAAATTCATTAATAGTGAAATGGATAAATAAATATTGATATATTCATGCAATAGAAAACTATTTGGCAGTACATGAATAAACGAACTATCTGCATTAACATCAATGAATCAAAACACTGAGTGGAAAAAAGTCATAGAGTATTATATTTAATATCATTCAGTAAATATGAATGTTAAAACCAGGTACCACAAAATTATATTGTTAAGAAAAAAAAACATACATAGGGGGGGGGGGGGGGGGGGTAAAAGTATAAAGAAAAGCAAAACATTGTTGAGGAGAGTGGTTAGCTCTGGGAAGAAAAATGGGGATATGATTAGGAAAGGGCACAAAAAGGGATTCAAGAGTATCCCTTAAATTTCCTGTTCTTACGAATGTTACCACTTGTTTGTATATTTCACAATTAAACTCTTTCTAAAAGAATTTAATGTTTTTTCATTAACAATTGCTCATTGTTTTCACTAGAAATATCTTGAGGAGCAGATTGCTAAAGTTGATAGAGAGTATGAAGAATACGTGTCTGAAGATCTCTTGGAAAATATTAGAGAGATTGGAGACAAGTATAAGAAGAAAGCTGCTTTAATTAAGCCTTCTGATGAATGAAGATAAAATATTGATTAAGCAAGAACTTTATTAACAGTGTAAATTTTTAAATGTCCTCTGTAGGTTTGAAAAATCTCTAACATATCTTATACCCCTCCCTACAATGAAGTCTTATGACCGTATCTTCCCAAGCCTGTGAAATATTTTTATATCTTTTATAAATCTAGTTCATTAATTTAAAGTATGTATAACCTGAAATTATGATAACTTGTTTTTTTGTTATCTTTAGATGTGAAAGACTAGTTATATTATGTATCCAGAGTTAATAAAATTATATCAACAAAGTGTGTTTTCCCCTGATTTCTCAACCTAACTTCAGATGGTTAGAAGATAGTTATTTTGATCTAAACCAGGAATCAGCAAACTGTGGGCCAAATGCAGTCACATCCAATCATTGATATATCATCTATGACTGCTTTCACTCTATAGTGGCAATGTTTATTATATGCGACAGAGACCATATGGCTGCAGAGCCAAAAATGTGTACTATCTGGCTCTTTACACAAAGTTTGCCAATCCCTGGTATAAGCTATACAAAGGTTGGGGCTCTTTAAAAAATGTATTCCAACTCATTCCTTATTCGGAGCCAAGAAGCTAAATTTCTTTCTGGCTTCATGCCACCATTACTCTGAAATGAGCAGAAGAATATGGAATGTGAAAATCAGAAGAAATAATAAAATAGTTCAATCCCCTCATTTTAGAGATGAGAATTCATTTCTACAAATGTTCTGATTTACCTCTGGTCACACCTCTTTGTAGGCGTAGAAGTCACACAGGAACTTACTTGTAACAGTACACAATCCTGACTGTGTACAGCCAGCCACAGGAGCTGTAAGATAGGAATTTTCTGGATGGTGAGGAAGTCATGTTAGAACGTAAGATTATTTGGTCTAAATTGTTAGGAAGCTCCTCACATTCAGCTGATATCTGCCCCTAGTTGAACTTTCTATTCAAAGTTATTACAACTCATGCAAGTCAAAATGAAGAGCATGATAAAATGAAATGAAACAATATAAAAACCCAAAATGGAATTCCACCAAAGCTTTATGAAAGAACAGCATGCAGCCTGAGAGGGTGGGATGAACAAAAACAGGTTTTAGTTAGGAGATAATAGGACAAGATTAATAGTTGCCAATGTACTCATGAATCTTGGCCATTAACATCCAACAGAACTTTTTTCAGTGATGGAAATATTTTATCTGCACTATCCAGTATGATACCAGCCATATGTATCTATTGTGCATTCAAATGACATCTGTTTATGACAAAGACAACTCAGACTTTGCCCCTCAAAAGTGTGGTATGGAAACAGCAGCATTAGCATCACCAGGGAGTTCGTGTTTTAGTTAAAAACACAGACTCTTGGCCCCACCCAAACCTACTGAATCAGAATCTGAACCTTTCATAGTGTATTGACATAAACTATACTTATTTAAATTTTTCATAAGTTTTGACATCCATATACACCTATAAAATCATCACAAACTGATGAATAATATCCATCACCACTAAAAGTTTCCTTGTGGCCCTTTACAATCTTGTCTCTTTCCCCTGACACTTGCCCATCTATCCGCAGGCACACACTGATCTCCTTTTTGTTATTACAGATCAGTAGAATAATATGTACGCTTGTATGGCTTCTTTCAGAATATTTTGAGATCCAAGATTATTTTGAGGTCCACATTGCATTGAATATCAGTAGCTCATTCCTTTTTGCTGACTAGTGTTCATATATAAATATACTGAGTTTGTTTATCTGATGGACATTTAAATTCTTCAGTTTTTGCCTTACAAATAAAGTCATTTATTTGTACATTCATGTACAAGTGTTTGTATGGACATATGCTTTCATTTCTCTTGGGTAAATACCTAGGATTGGACTGGCTAGTTCATACAGGGTAGGTGCATATTTGACTTTTATGAAATTTAGATAATGTTTTCTGAAGTGATGGTACCATGTGTTCCTACCTGCAATATATGAGACTTCCAGTTGCTCCACATCCTCACCCACATGTGGTATGGCCAGTCATTTTAATTTCAGCCATCCTAAGGGGGTGTGGTTCTATCTCATTGTGATATTAATTTGCACTTCCCTAACGTTAAGCATTTTGTCATATGCTTATTTGTCAGCCACGTATCGTCATGGTGAAGTGTCTCTTCAAATATCGGCCCATATTTTTACTGGATTGTTTCTTATTAAAAAAGCCCAATTTATTGCTTCTTTTATACTTTTTGCATTTTGTGAAGTTTTCAAGGAATCTTTGCCAGCATCAATATGATTTTCATCTATATTTTATTCTAGAAGTTTAATGGGCTTGACTACTGAATCAAAATCGGAATCCAAACCTGAATCTTTAAAAGGTCCCCAAGTTGTTCATATGTACATTAAAATTTGAGATGTACTACTTTAAAAGTGACCACTAGTTAAGTATTATTCATAGTATAATACTATTTAATAGTGACTTTATTTTTTTTTAAGATTTTATTTATTTGCCAGAGAGAGAGCGACAGCGAGTGAGGGAACATAAGCAGGGGGAGTGGGAGAGGAAGAAGCAGGCCTCCCGCTGAGCAAGGAGCTCGATGCGGGATTCGATCCCAGCCCTGGGATCATGACCTGAGCCGAAGGCAGATGCTTAAACAACTGAGCCACCCAGGTATCCCTAATAGTGACTTTAGAAATGACAGAAAAGACATACTAAGTTCAAACAAAATGACTGCCTAAGCACAACCTAGAACATGTTCAAGAGACAAAAGTGATCAGTAAATTTGCAGTAAACTTTTCACTCGACATTTTTTACCTCACTCTATAGTTTTCTTCTGAATTCCTAAGGACATGCTTATCTTCAGAACTAACACCACTGAGGTAGATATTATTCCAGTTAAAAATTCCAAGAATCCTAGAGTCAAAAAAGGCTTTAGGTATACAGTTCAACCTCTCAATCAATAAGGAATACCAACGTTGGCATTTTTGGTAGATGGCTTACCTAGTCCTGAATACTTCCAGGGAGTATTCCAAATTGCTAATTATTTCAAAGCATCTCATGGTTGAGCAATGCTACTTGCCAGGAAGTTCTATCTTATATTGGCCAAAACCTGCCTTCATCTAATTCATTCCACCTTTTTGTCATAGATTGTTGAGTTATCAGTTTCCAGTTACATTTAGGGATATCAGTTATCTATTATCGTCTTATGTTTGACTCTGTGTTTGATTAACTCAATCTTTTCCCAATTATTTTAATCTCTTTGTTATTCTACCTTGCTTTCAATGTTACTAATACAAATAACCCCCTTCACACAAATTCCCTAGCTAATATTTTACTATATTTATCATTCTTTTCCCCTTTCTTATTAACCTTTTTTTTAATCTATCTTAACTCACTTGTAAGTTGCAGATGTGATACCACTTTACCTCTAAATATTTCAGTCTATATTTCCTAAAAACAATGACAATCTCTTAGACAACCATAGGACAATTATCAAGAACAGGGGCACCTGGGTGGCTCAGTAAGTTAAGCGTCTGCCTTCGGCTCAGGTCATGATTCCAGAGCTCCAATCGAGCCCCACGTAGGGCTCCCTGCTCAGTGGGGAGTCTGCTTCTCCCCCTCCCTCTGCTCTTCTCCCCCCCCTCCACCCCCTTGGCTTGTGCTCTCTCTCTCGCCCACTCTCTCAAATAAATAAATAAAATCTTAAAAAAAAAAAGACAATTATCGAAAACAAAATTAATATTGGTACATCAGTACCTAATCTATAGAATGTACTCGAATTTTGCCAATTGTCCTTTATTAGGATTTTTTTCCAGGGCGCCTGGGTGGCTCAGTCATTAAGCATCTGCCTTTGGCTCAGGTCATGGTCCCAGAGTCTTGGGATAGAGCTCCGCATCGGGCTCCCTGCTCCACGGGGAGTCTGCTTCTCCCTCTCCCACTCCCCCCCCGTTTGTGTTCCCGCTCTCACTGTGTCTCTCTCTGTCAAATAAATAATTTAAAATTTTAAATTTTTTTTAAAGATTTTATTTATTTATTTGAGAGAGAGAATGAGAGAGAGAGCATGAGAGGGGTGAGGGTCAGAGGGAGAAGCAGACTCCCCGCTGAGCAGGGAGCCCGATGCGGGACTTGATCCTGGGACTCCAGGATCATGACCTGAGCCAAAGGCAGTCGCTTAACCAACTGAGCCACCCAGGCACCCAAAAATTTAAAATTTTTTTTAAAAAATAAGATTTTTTTCCTAGTCCAGGATCCATTCCAGGATCACACTACCAATAGTTGTCATATCTATTTACTCTCCTTTATGATGGAAGAGCTGGTCATTACATCTTGACTTTCATGATCTTGGCATTTTTGAAGAGTCCAGTCAATTTATAGACTGTCCCTTAATTTTCGCTTAATTTATTCTCACAGATAGGATATGTTTCTTGCAGGACACCACAGAAATAATGTTACATTCTTTTCAGTAAATTGCATCAAAAGGCACATGATATTTATTGGTACCATTAATGTAATTTAATCACTTGATTTTGTTAGTATGTGCAGTTACGATTTTCCCCTTTGTAATTAAGAAGTGAGGAGGAGGAGTGGCTCAGTCGGTTAAGCATCCCACTCTTGATTTCAGCTCAGGTCATGATCTCAGGGTTGTGAGATGGAGCCCCACGTCGGGCTCTGCACTGGGCAGAGATACTCTCTCTCCCTCTCCCTCTGCCCCTCCCCCAATTCTCTCTCTCCCTCCCTCTGTAAAAAAAAAAAAAAAGGTGGGGAGGCTACTTTGGGACTATGTAGATATTTATCATTAAGCTTTCACCTACTAGTTTTAACATCTATGTCTCTTGAATGAATTATTACTGTGATAATTGCCCAAAAAAAATGATTTTTTTATTGAGAAATAATTGACATATTAGTTTCAGGTGTACAACATAATAATTAAGTATTTGTGTATATTGCAAAATGATCACCACAATAAGTCTAATTAACATTCATCATCACACATTTACACATTTTTCTTGTGATGAGAACTTTTAAGATGTACACTCTAAACAGCTTTCAAATATACAATACAGTGTTGTTAACTATAAATGCCCTGCTATACATTAAGTGATTTTTAAATTTCTAATTCTAGAAATTTTTAGGTGCAAAGTGATTTTTAACTTCTAATTCTATTATTCATTACTTCTACACTAATCACTTGGCATTCTACTCTAAGAAAGAACTTTCCCTTCTCTCCTATTTATTTATATCGGTATGGACCCATGGATTCTTTTTTAATCAATGGGTTATAATCTATAACTATCATTATTTATTTTGATGTTTAAATTGTCCCAGGTTTGACGAGTGGGAGCCCCCTTCAGGCTGATTTCTCTATCCTTTTTGACATTTCTCTGTCATTCTTTGAGTATTTACTTGCTTTCTGGCACAATCCAATATTTCAGGCCCAGTCTTTACTTTCCCTGCTCAATCCCTGGAATTGGCCAGTTCTCCAAGGATGACTGGTCCCTTTTAATGGACAATAATATTTGGAAACCAAAACCTAAGCACTGTATGTGTTCATTGCTCCTAACGTGCCAATGTTTCCAGGCCTTCCCCAAGGACAGAGCTAGAAAATATAAGTATTGAGAGGCTGCCAGGAAGATGGCAGAGTAGGATGACCCTGTGCTTACCCCTTGCCACGTGGTGGCCTAGAGAGCACCCACATCGGCATAAATAACCCAGAAAGCAACCCGAAAACTGGCAGAACAGACTCTGCAGCCCGGCATACACAAGAGGCCACAGTGAAGCAGATCTACCCCCTCTGATCGCTCTTGGCAAGATCCCATCAAAGCAGTGCCACAAGCCTGGCAGTGTGTGTGCAGCCCAGACAAGGGCCAGCACCACTCCAAAGTGAGTCCTGCTCCAGGGAGAGGGGAAGATAACCACACACCAGTCTGACTCTGACCCCACCAGTGGGCTGGGGCCAGGCAGCTGGTCTGATCACAGGCCCCACACACCAACAAAAGCTTCTCAAGGGACAACACAGGGAAAATGCCTGCAGTTTGGTACTACTTCATCTCTGGCAAACACCTGGTCTGACTCAACTCAAGCCCAAGGCAGCCCCGGACCAGCCCACTAACACGACAAGCACCAGACTCTACCCACAACAGGCAGAGAGCCATCACAGGCTGGACTGAAGGCAAACACATCCCAGCCATAATGGTAGGAGACCCCTGTAGCAACATACATAGGAGGCCCCCTGAAGCACCATTTTCCTGTGAAAAGGAGACATTGAGCTGCAGGACCTCTTCTTCATAAAGCCACTACCTTCAAGTGTAGGAGACATAGCTGACTGATGAATCACTGAACTCTACCTCTGAAACTAATAATACACTATATGTTAACTAATTGAATTTAAATTAAAAAAAGGAAATCCCCCAAAAAAGAAAATATAAGTATTTATATACATACACATATCTATATAGTTCTATCTGTATTAATATATTACAAACCATGAGTTCATATCAATATCTCCAGTTCCACTCCAGTACCACACAGGTGCTTAACACAGAGAAACAGACATAGCAATAGACAGAACGAGGAGACAGAGGAATATGTCCCAAATGAAAGAGCAGAACACAATCAGAGCAGGAGACCTAAGTGAAATGGAGATAAGTAATATGTCTGATAGAGAATTTAAAGTAATGCTCATAAAGATACTCACTGGACTTGAGAAAAGAGTGTAGAACTTCCATGAGACCCTCCACCAAGAGATATGAGACATAGAAAAGAACCAATTAGAGCTATTGGACTCACTAAATGAAAATAAAAATAGACCACCTAGAATAAATAGCAAACAAGAGGAAGTAGAAGAACGGATCAGCCATCTGGAGGACAGAGTAATAGAAAGTAAGCTGAGCAGATGAGAGGGGGAAAAAATACGCAAAATGAGAATAGACCCAGAGAACTCAGTGACACTGTCAAGCATAACAGTCACATGACAGGGATCCCAGAAGGAGAAGAGCGAGAAAAGGGGGCAGAAGATTTGTCTGAAGAAATAATAGCTGAAAACTTCCTGAATCTGGCAAAGAAAAGAGAAATCCAGATCCAGGAAGCACAGAGAGCCCCCAACAAAACCAACCCAAAGAGGTCTGCACCAAGACACAAAGTAAATAAGAATGGCCAAAAGTAGTGATAAAGAGAGAATTTTAAAAGCAGCAATAGCAGTTACATATAGGGGAAACCCCACAAGGCTATCAGTGGGTTTTTCAGCAGAAACTCTGCAGGCCAGAAGAGAGCAGCATGATCAATTGAATACTCTATCCAGCAAGGCTTTCATTTAGAATAGAAGGAGAGATAGAGTTTCCGAGAAAAACAAAAGTTAGAAGCAAAACCAGCCACATCCCTGTCACACACTATGCCATCGGCCTGTAGGTCCCAAATTCACAGTCCAGCCGCCCTCCTGCCCGAGTCAACATGCAGGGCCTGCCACCTGCTCAATGCCAAGTCAACACACCTTCACCTCGATTGCCAAGGGCTCAAACTGATATTCTTCCTCTCAAATTCCAGCCCCTGTGCTCAAGTTTATGCACAAAAGTGGGCATAATTATAACAGCAGAATGAAGCAACCCAAACAGTGACACTAATTCTGTGGAATATATAATGGATAAAAGGAGTGTGCTAGGCTGAGAACATCTCTAACAAACACATCAAAGGACAATACATATGGCATGATTCCAGTTAGTAAAAGAAACAAACCTGGGAAAAATAAAATAAAATGAAAACAGAGAGGGAGACAAACCATAAGATACTCTTAACTATAGGAAACAAACAGTGTTGCTAGAGGACTGGTGGGTGTAGGGATGGGGTAACTGGGTGATGGGCATTAAGGGGGGCACATGATGGAATGAGCACTGGGTGTTCTACGCAACTGATGAATCACTGAACTCTACCTCTGAAACTAATAATATACTATATGTTAATTAATTGAATTTAAATTTAAAAAAGGAAACCCCCCAAAAAGAAAATATAAGTATTCATATACATACACATATCTATATAGTTCTATCTGTATTAATATTACAAACCATGAGTTCATATCAATATCTCCAGTTCCACTCCAATACCACACAGGTGCTTAATACATAGGCTCAATAAGCAAGAATTGGCTTAGGGACACTTTTTCAGAATATGGAATTTAATACCCTGGAAAGGACCCCAGCTGATGTGGTAAACTCATGGATGAGGAGGCTGGAAGAGATGATGCCTAATTCTCAGACAAGTGGAAATGCCTCGGTTGTTCTGGTAGAGAGTAGAAATAGAAATAGAAGAAATAGAAAGGCTGAGTGAAGTGAGAATGCTGTAATACACAATGTAAAGCGAGAAGAGCCCCCAAAGTTTCAGAGGAGGACCTTGAGGACAACCCATGCATGAAGGCCACAAGGAATGTCCTGGTGAGAAGGGCAGTAGTATCACTAGAAAGTTCAGTGGTAGCTCTTCTATAGACTGAGTTGACAGAGGAAGAGGCAGGCATAGCGCTGAGCTCATGAACATCCATGGGGATAATGGAGCTCTAAAGTAACAAAGGCCAGGAAGCTGCCCACAGTGATGGACAAGGTCAGAAAAGCAGTTGAAGGGGCTTAATCTGAAGAAGTTGTGGAGGTGGTTAATAGAGATGGTGTCCCTAGGGGCAAAAGAGTGGGACAGAACTATGCTCTCCTACTCTCTGTGATAATAAAGTCCAAAGAAATATACGAAGGAGGGGGTAATTTTTTTTTTAATTCATAAACTATTTTTAGAGTAGTTTTAGGTTAACAGTGAAATCGAACAAGTATGGTTTTTTTAACTCTACAATCAGCAAAAAGCAAGAATACTAGAGCAGGGGGCTAAGGGTGGTCATATCCCTATAAAAAGTCATAATCCCTTGCTCAGTTCCCAGATCTGGGCCATTTTCAGATCTGAATCCCATTGACTGAAGAGGTAGCTGAGTCTCTAGAAGGAAGGACCTAGCAACATCATGGCAAATGTATACGATGATGAGGGGCCCCTGGGTGGCTCAGTCGTTAAGTGTCTGCCTTCGGCTCAGGTCATGATCCCAGAGTCCTGGGATCGAGCCCCGCGTCAGGCTCCCTGCTCTGCAGCAAGCCTGCTTCTCTCTCTCCCACTCCCCCTGCTTGTGTTCCCTTTCTCGCTGTGTCTCTCTCTGTCAAATAAATAAATAAAATCTTTTTTAAAAAAAATGTATAAGGTGATGATTTCCCCAGTCCTTTCCCCAAAGGGACCCATAGCCAATTACTTAAGTGATTGTACAGTGTGAGAAGAAGACTAACCAGACTGTTTTAGGACTATTTGACACAGGATCTGAGTTAACATTAATCAAAAGCACCAACACAGATGGCCCCTCTATGAGAGTTGGACTAATTAATGGAGGACTAATTAATGGAGTCCTGGCTAAAATCTGGCTCATCGTATACCCATTGGGTCTATGGACCCACCCAAAGGTCATTTCCTCAAACCCCAAGTACATAACTGAAATTGGTATATTTGGGATTTGGAGTATACCCCACAACCCCAATATGCAAGCATAAAAGCTGTAATAGTGTGGAAAGCCATGTGGAAACTGCTGAAACTACCAGCTTCGCCAAGATAGTAAATAAAAATAACATCATATACCAGGGACGATGGCAGACATTAATGTCACCATTAAAGACCTGAAGGATTCAAAGGTGGTGAAGGATTCACTATCATATCTCCATTTAATTCACCAATCTGGCTCTCTCAGAGATGGCCCCTGGAGAATGACATAGGTTAAAACGATGAATAAATTTACAGGTGTAAATGCAAAACCTTTTCCAATTCAAAGCAAGTAATGACCCACCGTGTTCTGGCAGGGAAATATCAGGCAAGAAAGGAAACTGAGTGAGAAGCCTTGGACTTTGCCAACCCTATAAGACTAGCAAGACAGAAATAACAAGTGGTCCAAGAACTCTTGCCAGCCTCTAGAGAAATCCTGGAATAGTCAGTTCTTACACATTAATACTCTGCACATATCAAGAAATTGATGGTCTTGCAAATTCTCACCAAGCCAATGGATTTCTCTTCTATAAACCTGTTCTTTCACCTTAGTTAGAAAGTAACTAAGCCACATGTACTAAGGATTTAAATCAAAGATATATGCAGGGTTTTAAACATATACAAGGGAACACTTAACTTGAATACAACATCAAAGTCGGCAGCAAATTCTACAATCCAGTGCTAATAATAGATACAACCTTCAATGATAACTTTCTTTCAAAGGTTTATTCCAGTTTCATGAGGCCAGCAGGAGGGGAGGCAAACGTATACTTCTGAGTCACCTCATGCAGCAAATGCAGTGAATCTTCTTGCAGACCATTTAGAAACATCTGCAGTGAATGATGGAGGGGCCCGACTTGTCCTTCTTCTGCTTGCTGATCCACATCTGCTGAAAGGTGGACAGTGAGGCCAGGATGGAGTCTCTAATCCACACTAAGTATTTACTTTCAGGAAGAATGATGATCTTGACTGTCATTGTGCTGCGAGCCAGGGCAGTAATCTATTTCTGCATCTTATTGGCAATGTCAGAGTACATGATGGTCCCACCAGACACACCATGTTGACATACAGGTCCTTCTAAATGTCAACATCACACTTCATGATGGAGTTGAAGGTAGTCTCATGGATATGGTCTCACAGGACTCAATACCCAGGAAGGAGAAATGAAAGAGCTTCTCTGGACACCAGAGCCACTCATTGCTCATGTGATCACCTGGCTATCTGGATGCTCATAATTCTCCTGGTAGGAGGAGGACAAAGTGGTGGCCATCTCCTGCTGCAAGTCCAGGGTGACACAGCAGAGTTCTTCTTGATTTTTGCTCAGTGGTGGAGGTGAAGCTGTTGCCATGCTCCATGATGATCTTCATGAGGAAGTCAGCCAGGTCCCAGCCAGCAAAGTCCAGACCCAGGATGACTGAGGTTGGGTGTAGCCCTAGTAGATCCCTAGGGCCCATGACAATACCAGAGGTGTGAGCAGACACATAAAGGGATAGCACAGCCTGGATGGCCATGCACATGACCCAGGTGTTGAAGGTCTCAAATGTGATCATAGTCATCTTCTGTCTGTTGCTCTTGAGGTTCAGGAGTGCCTCAGTCAGCAGTCCCAGGTGCTCCTCCAGAGCAACATGTAGCTCATTATAGAAGGTGTGGAGCCGGGTTTTCCCCAATTCAGTTGGTGATGATGCCGTGCTCCATGTGGTACTTCATGGTCAGGGTGCAGCAATTGCTCTGGGCCTTGTCACCCATGTAGCTGTCCTTCTGCCTCATGCTCACCATGACGCCCTGGTGTTGGGTGCCTGACAATAAATGGGAACACATCTAGGGGTCATCATCCCCAGCAAAGCCACCTTTACGCATGTCAAAGCCATTGTCAATGGCTAGTGTGGTGATTTCTTCCTGCATTGCAATCTGCGGAGGCTGGGAGCAGAGGAGCCAGGAGGCTGAGACACAGGAACACGTGGAGTGCAGGCTGGCTGCAGCAAGTGACATCACAAGTCTGTGTATGTTATCATTGTCTACAGTTTCAGTTGGTGACTTCTCTTTGTTCTAAGCATTGTTTAAAACAGTTTTAAATTTCCACAAAGAAGAAGTTTTGTCCCTCCAATTTTTATTAAATTTTAGTTATATTGTGTTGTAATTAGAGAATACTGTCTTTACTGTTTACTGTTCGGACTTTGCTGAGGCTTTTCTTTGTGGCCTAATAGTTTTTGTGAGTATTCATGGGCAGTTGAAAGAGAAGTGTATTCCCTTTTTAGGATATTTAATTGGACATATTATCAATCAGATCTACCTTATCAACTATATAACTAAGGTTTCCATAATTATTTTTTATTTACTTGAGAAACAGAAAGACTAAGTAATTTTATCAAGTTCTTGTTAGTAAATGGTAATGTTCTTTAGGGAAGGGCAAAACTGAATTGAGGCAGTTTGACTTCAGAACCTCAACTCTTAATTATATCATGCTGACTTATGTGGGTATTCATTAGATTTTTCTCTGTGTGGCATCACTGGGGTGTCAAGGCATTCAGTAGGAGGAAGAGAGATCTCCCAGGGGAAATCAATAAAAAGGATTGTGAGGACATGGGAGTTTGTGAAGCAATTTAGCAAGGTATCCACGAAGTCAGGTAATTCTCTGAGGAGCTCAGGAATTGTGCAAAATATAACACAACTAGAGAGAAAGGATCTGTAAATTAATGGAATACTGGTCAGTGAAGTTGCCAAGGGTGTGCCATACTTAGCAAGGTTGCAGTGTGGTGGGGCAGGGGAGATGCAGTTAAATTGGGGATTGTTAATGGCTAATGTCAAGCAACAGAGTGATTAGGGACAAAGCTCCACCAACAATCTGTAAGAGGGTTATGATAGTGAGATAGTCACCCCTTACAGACCTCTCAACCTCTGATTGGGGAGGAAGATAGGAGCTCTGAAGCAGGAGACTCCACCCACCAGACAACTGCAGGGTTAAGATACAAACGGGGAAGGCCCCTGAGTTGTTTGCCTGTGAAAGGGAGGTGACAGCTCCATTGTGGTGGAGGATAGGGTAATGAGTAGCTCTCTACTGGCAAGACTTTCAACTCCTAAGAAAGGAGAAAGACATGTGCTGAGGAAGCTAGTTTGTTCACTAGCAGAAATGAGCTCACCTTAGGGAAATCCTTTGGTATTACGCCTAAAAGAGGACACAAACCAGAGCAGTATAGTTACAAGGAAAAATTACTCCCTGCTTATCTTTAGGCCTCAGAAGTAGAAAGAATATTTGTTCTCGGGGCGCCTGGGTGGCTCAGTCAGTTAAGCGTCTGCCTTCAGCTCGGGTCATGATCCCACGGTTCTGGGATCAAGACCCACATCGGGCTCACTGCTCAGGGGGAAGCCTGCTTCTCCCTCTCCCTCTGCCTGCTGCTCCCCTTGCTTGTGCTCTCTCCCTCTTAGATAAATAAATAAAATTTTAAAAAGATTTTATTTATTTTTTTGACAGAGAGAGAGAGACAGAGGAAGAAGAAGGCTTCCCGCTGAGCAAGGAGCCCAATGCGGGGCTTGATCCTAGGACCTTGGGATCATGACCTGAGCCGAAGGCAGATGCTTAACAACTGAGCCACCCAGGTGCCCCAATAAATAAAATCTTAAGGAAAAAAAGAATATTTGTTCTTTACAAATTAGTTGCCCAAGCTCATAAGAAAAGGTCTTTCATCTTTGCTCACAAGGACAGGCAATGCAAAACTCCACCAATATGCTGGGAGAGAAATGGAATGGTTGTAAAACTGATTTCCTAGGTATCTGACAGTTTTGGGTTGGGGAAGGTGAGATTAGGTCTGACTGAGAGGTTTGGTTTCTTAGGCACAAAGTTATTTGGACTGTGGAAAAGGAATTCCAGGTCTGCTCTCATCCCTACAGCCTCATGCCTCATATCCTCGAAGAGAAATATGGAGAGGTAGAACAGCTGGTTACTTGAAATTGTCCATTCTCAAGCAAGCAAGAGAAGATGTGGAATTAAATCAGGCCAGACATGGAGGTGGCTGTGGAGGAGGGGGAGAGGCTGAAGTGGCTCTCACACATCCAGCACACATCCTTCTTTGGAGGAAGGTGATGAGCAAGCAGTAGGTGCCAAAGGCAGCAAATCCCCTATCAGCCTGTGGTGGATATTCCCTATCTGTAGGTGAAGACAAGGTGAATAATTGGGTAACTAGCAACTGAGGACAGCATATCCTGGTGTTTTTCCTTAAGGAAAGCTCTATTCTGGGGCAAAGAAAGGGAACTTGGGGAGCTTCATCATGTGAGGGGGATAGTGTGGCTTCTAGGGAAAAGGAAAATAAGGAGACTCCAACTGTATGGGACAGTCACTCTGAGAGTGGAAGAAGTCACCCAGAACTAACAAAAGACAGTTATAGCCCACCAACCAAAGAAAAGGCCATCAGGTCATACCTGGGGTTTATTGTTAGGAAGAACTGATCATGGGATGTCTCAGTAAGATAGAATAGGGTTTGTGTGTGTGCTGGTCAGTTCTAAGAAGGGATGGGTCATTAGCCATGCTTGCAACTGCAGTAGAGTCTTCAATGTGTTTTGTTAGAAACACTGTTCTGTTGGCCTAAATCCCATTGAGAGCATTGTTTATCAAGGTCTGACTGCTAGCAGAGTTGGACTGCACTTTCTTAGGCTCAAATTAGATTAAAGGTCCTGGTTGGGGAAAGTAATTTGCTGAGTGGAAGCCCATGGAAAAGGAAGCACTCAAGGAAAAATTCCATGAAGCAAACCAATGGGAAATGTGGCTTGTGTAAAGGCAGGAGGCTGCTCAGCAGTAGTTCAAAGATCCAAGGTGAGCCTCACCTCAGACACCCAGAAGCTGTTTCCTGCACTTCCATGGATACTTTACTCTGTGAGGAGATTTTGGCACTTGGGGAGAGAATAACAAAATCATATTAAGTGTAAGATACTGTGTACTTCCCCTTCCTGTTGTGGTTGGCTTTGCACTAGAACACACCTTGAGGAATTTGGCTTTGAGTTGTAAGCAGTTTTTTTCTCAGGCAAGCTAAGTTGGAGACAATACACTATTTACTATAAACTTTCTTAGTTCTGAAAAAGCAACAGGGTTGGACAGATTTAGTTTTATAATGTTAGGCAAAAATGTTCTCTAAAATGGGAAGGGTTGAGATACTGTGAATCTAAAAATCTGAAATGTTCATGGGACCCTGTAAAATATTAATACACATTGTGTGTGTGTGTGTGTGTGTGTATACTTGTAACTCTACTCAACTTCTTTCTTCTTTTTTGAGAAGCCTTTTTTTAGGTTTAGATCACAGGAACAGGAGGAGGGACACACCCAACAGCTGTAGAAGCAGGAAACATCTACTCTAAAACTGAAGAACAAAAACATGAAAATTGAGAGTGTTTGCACATATTTTGTTCCAACTAACTTTCTTTAAAAAGTCCACATTTCATCCACGTATGATGGGGAATGGGGATGCTTGGTTCTCTTTGTGCAATGTATCCAGCCTGACTCATGCAATTTTATCTTTGCAAATTTATTGTTTCCTTTGGAGAGTATTTCTTTTCTAGATCACATTCCAGAAGCATTAGGAGCTAAATCCCATTAGACAGCAGGAAGGCAATTATAGGAGGGATGTTCACCTCATGCTGAGGGAGCGTCTGTGAAGAGGAATAGGCCTAAGCTTGGCTGAGGTCAACATGAACTAAATTACTGATGAGACCATTTAGAACTAAAAAATAAAGATGTTGAGGAATGTGAAAAATACAAATTGTCCTCGTTTTTCATAATTTATGTGGTTATGTAAAAGTAAATGAGCTACTTGTGTATCTCTGGTGGGGATGCTGACTCCCACATTTATGACAGTCCAGCTGCCTTATAAGGGGAAGATGAGTAGTATCCAGTTTTCAGGGGAAAGCTTCTCTTTCAAGAAAGTGAAACCTAGAGGGACGCCTGGGTGGCTCAGTCGTTAAGCGTTAAGCATTAAGTGTCTGCCTTCGGCTCAGGTCATGATCCCAGGGTCCTGGGATCGAGCCCCGCATCAGGCTCCCTGCTCAGCGGGGAGCCTGCTTCCTCCTCTCCTACTCCCCCTGCTTTTGTTCCCTCTTGCTCTGTGTCTCTTTCTGTCAAATAAATAAATAAAATCTTAAAGAAAGTGAAACCTAGATAGGAAATGGAAACTTAGTCCACGGGGGAACTTGTCTTTCTGCATTTTGTTTGGGAACTATATTGGAAATAAGGTAGCATGTTTGAGAGACTACTGATTGTTAGGGGAAGACCACCTCTGCCCATCTGAAGGCAGGGGATATAAGCTGCAAATGATTCACCAGTTGTTTTGTAAATCAGACTACATATTCTTTTCTATATTTAGCACCCTTTTGTCCCCTTTGGTCCGATCTTTCTCAAAATGTGGTATTTGGACTACCTCCACTAGAATCACCTGGAAGTTGTTAAAAAGAAAAATTCCTAGTCCCATACAGTATGGGCACACCTCGGAGATATTGTGGATTCTGTTCCAGTCACCACAATAAAGTGACTATTGCATTAAAGCAGGTCACATGAATGTTTTGGTTTCCCAGTGCCTATAAAAGTTATGTTTACACTATACTGTAGTCTATTAAGTGTACAATAGCATTATATCTAGAAACAATGTACATATCTTAATTTAAAAATACTTTATTGCTAAAAATTAAAGCTAACCATCACCTGAGCTTTCAGTGAGTCATATTCTTTTTGCGGGTGGAGGGTCTTGCCTCTGTGTTTATGGCTATTGACTCATTAGCGTGGTGGTTACTGAAGGCTGAGGTAGCTAAGGCAATTTCTTAAAATAAGACAACAATGAAGTTTGCCACATTAATTGACTCTTCCTTTTATGAATGATTTCTCTGTAGCATGAATGCTGTTTGATAGCATTTTACCCACAATAGAACTTCTCTCTAAATTGGAGTCAATCCTCTCAAACCCTGTTGCTGCTCTACCAACTCAGTTTATGGAATGTTCTAAGTCCTCTGTTGTCATTTCAACAATGTGCACAGCATCGTCACCAGGAGTAGTTTCCACCTGAAGGAATAACTTTCTTTGTTAGTCCATCAGAAGCAACCCCTCATCCACTAAAGCTTTATCATGAGCTTGCAGCAGTTGGGTCACATCTTCAGGCTCCACTTCTAATTCTAGTTCTCTTGCTGTTTCCACCACATCTGCAGTGACTTCCTCCACTGAAGTCTGGAACCCCTCAAGGTCATCCCTTAGAGTTGGAATCAACTTCTTCCACACTTCCGGTAATGTTGATATTTTGACCTCTTCCCGTGAATCACAAATGTTCTTAATGGCATCTAGAATAGTGAAACTTTTCCAGAAGACTTTCCATTGACTTTGTGCCCAGATCCATCAGAGGAATCACTGTCTGTGGAAGCTATAGCCCTACGAAAGGTATTTCTTCAATAATAAGACTTGAATCAAAATTACTCCTTGATCCATGAGTTGCCAAATGGATTTTGTGTGAGCAAGCGTGAAAACAACATACATCTAACTGTACATCTCCATCAGAGCTCTTGGGTCACCAGGTGCATTATTAGTAAGTACTAGTTTGAAATGAATCTTTTTCTGAGCAGTGGGTCTCAACAGTGGGTTTAAAAGATTCAGTAAGCCGTGTTGTAAACAGATGTGCTGTCATCCAGGCTTTGTTGCTCCACCTATAGAGCAAACACATAGTAAAATTCAGCATAGTTCTTTTTTTTAAAGATTTATTTATTTATATTAGAGAAAGAGAGAGCATGAGCAGAGGGAGAGGCAGAGGGAGAGGGAGAAAATCCTCAAGCAGTCTCCCTGCTGAGTGCGGAGCCTGACACAGGGCTTGATCCCAGGACCCCGAGATCACGACCCAAGCTGAAATCAAGAGTCGGACGCTTAACCAACTGAGCCACCAAGTGCCCTAATTTAGCATAATTCTTAAGACCCCGAGAATTTTCAGAATGGTAAATGAGCATTGACTTCAACTTAAAGTCACCACCACTGTAGCCCCTAACAAGAGAGTCAGCCTGTCATTTGGAGCTTTGAAACCAGGCATTGACTTCTCCTCTTTAACTGTGAAAGTCCTAGATGGCATCTTCTTCCACTAGAAGTCTATTTTGTCTACACTGAAAATCTGTTGTTCAGCGTAGCCACCTTCAGTAATGACCTTAGCTAGAGCTTCTGGATCACTGGCTGCAGCTTTTCCATCAGTACTTGCTACTTCACCTTGCACTTTGATATTATGGAGATGACTTCTTCCTTAAACTTCATGATCCACCCTCTGCTAGCTTCAGACTTTTCTCCTGCAGCTTCCTCACCTCTCTCAGCCTTCACAGAGTTGAAGAGAGTCAGGGCCTTTCTCTGGATTAGACTTCGGCTTAAGGGAATGATGTGGGTGGTTTGATCCTCTAGCCAGACCAGTCAAACTTTCTCCATCTCAGCAATAAGACTATTTAGCTTTCTTATCACTCATGTGTTCACTGGGTTAGTGCTTTTAAATTCCTTCAAGAACTTTTGCTTTGCACTCATAACATGGCTAAATGGTGCAAGAGGCCTTAGCTTTTGGCCTGTCTCATCTTTCAACATGCCTTCCTCACTAAGCTTGTTTCTAGCTTTTGATTTCAAGGGAGAGATGCGAGACTGTTTCTTTCCCTTGAACACTCAGAAGCCATTGTAGGGTAATAAATTGGCCTAATTTTAATATTGCTGTGTCTTGGGGAATAACAAGGCCCAAGGAAAGGGAAGGAGACAGGGAATGCTGGTGGGTGTAGCAGTCAGGACACACACACACACAGCATTTGTCACTAAGTTTGTGATTTTACATGTGCACAGTTCATGGTGCCCCAAAGTAATTACAACAGTAACATCAAAGATCACTTATCACAGATCACCATAATGAATATGATAATAATGAAAAAGTTTGAAATACTGCAAGAATTACCTAAATGTGACACAGAGACACAAAGTGAACAAATGCTGTTGGAAAAATGGCATCAACAAACTTGTTCTATGTAGGGATACCACAAACCTTCAATTTGTTAAAAAAAACAAAACAAAACAAAACAAAAAAGCCAAACAGAAAACACAGTATCTGTGAAATGCAATAAAGTGAAGCATGATGAGATGAGGTATGCCTATACTTGACTCATTTAAAATATCTTTCTAGGTTCCATTCCTAAGCATGGAACCTAGGAATCTGTATCTTAAACACCCTGTACGGGTTTTTTTTTCTTATGCATACTAAAGTCTGATCACCGCAGCAGGATCTCAGCTGTGCTGCCAGCAATTAAGGAGAAGATCTGTGTTCATGACAGTGATAGAATTTTAAAGAGGGAACTGGTGGTGAAAACAACATAAAGAGATTCCCATGTGGAAGATTGGAGCTTCACTATCTAGCTTTTTTATAGAGCTTGTGTGTAAATTCACTGTCTATTGCCAATTGAGAAGACTTTAGTTTGTTATTGCCAGAGGTGGTAATTTCCTGTAGACTTTGACTTGTCTTGTGAAGCTTGTAAATACCTTATCTTCGATTTGCCACCAGATGAAGCCTGAAACTTCCAAGTTGGGCTGTTGTTAAATCCTTACAAATGTGGTTTTCTTTGAGTCAGGCAATATCTTTCTGCAACCATTTGAATAGGATCTCCCGTGGGTGTTCGGTTCTATCTTCTCCAGGTACTCCAATGACTCACCAACATTTTATTTGGAGCCAAAGTCAAAGGTTGGAAGCTAATGATCTGGCTGCTGTGTGGCCTCACAGGGCCTCTGAGGTACCCGAGTGCTCACACAGGACTGATGGGAGCCTCAGAAACAGTGAATACTTCCTCCTTTAATACTTTCTCGCTGCCTCACTTACCTGCCAAGCCCAACCTACCATATGCTTACACACTGTCAGTCCCATCCTTCCTGCCTCCTTCCCTTCCCTCTGCATGAGTTAAGTCATTACTAATCTATAAAAGCAAAACTCACACTCCGTACTGCTTCCGGAATGATTAAGCATATCATACACTATAGTTAGAAGCAAAATTAAACCATTTAGCGTTGTTAGATGAACTGAAAATAGTACAGTCATCCTGACTTGTTCTGGTCTCCAGAATAATAAACACTGGGAAATTTCCTGCAAACCTGGATTCTCTAAAAAAAAAAAAAAAAAAAAAAAAAAGTTGGGGTTTTTTTCCCCCTCTATGAACAGGCTAATGCGAAGTTGGCACCCTTGATAATTTTACCTTTCTTTCCCTTTAAGTGTGTTTTGAATTTGGTGAACCAGTCTTTCCAGCTTCCTCAGAAAGTCTGACACTTTTGCACTGATGATGAGTAAAGTTTGTCTTTCCTTTCCTAAGTGTGACAGTCTCCTCAGTATTCCTTTGGTGCGCCCTTCCAGCCCTTTCTATTGGGCCCTCCAGAATCCCTTCCATTGTACTAAGATCATTTCTATTTCTCCCCATCCCAATAAAAGCATCATTATCCAGCCGGTGGCCTAAACCCAAAACCTAATAGTCATTCGTGACTCCTACCTCCCCCCGACTCCCTTCTCTTATATCCGAAAAGTCTTTCATACTAGTCCATAACACAACCATGACCTCTTTATTTATTTATTCATTTATTTATTTAGATATGGAAGTTTTTATATTTTAATCTATTTGAAACCATCTTTACTGAGATATAATTCACAGAGACATAAAATTCACCCATTTAATGTGTACAGTTCAATAATTGTATGTATAGTCACAGAGTTGTGCAACCACAGTCTAACCTTAGATATTTTTATCACCCCAGGAAGAAATCAGCACCCTTTAGCCATTAATAATCTCTCACTTGGGTTCCCATAACAGCCTCCAACAAGTTATTAGTTTAAGCACTTGTGATGCATTCTTCATACTACAGTCAGAGAGAACTTTCTAAAGTGCAAATCTAAGTGTACCTTATCCTAGATGAAAAACCTTCAATAGTTCCTTACTCCCATTGTCGTCCTGACACAGTACAAAATCTTTAAGTTGAATTGAGGGCCTTTAGGAACTAACCTTTTTTCTTAATTCAGGCATAAATAATATTTTAGAATCATCTGCGGACGATGTGGGACTTCAGAAAATTGACAAACCCCATGAATGTGTATGCAAAGGTTGATATGTGCTCAGATATGTTCTCCTCCTCTCCTGGAGAAAAGATGACAAATTGCATTAGATTTTCCAAGGTTTAGATTATCTAGAAGAGCAGATTAACTATATATAGTTTTACTCATTTTATAATTTTGTATTGTTTGTACTTTTATTTCACTTACGGAGTGGGAGACACAATCACATTTTCAGAGTTTGAGGTTTCTAAAGATCATTCTGGCCTGGGGCGTGTCGAGGGGGTAAGCAGTCCAGGGCACAAAAGTCTTACTGGGGGGGAATAAAATCTAAAGTGAGCTTTGTTATTTAAACTAAGGGTGTGGGGAGGTGGTTGGTAGAGGACAGAGCTGGTGGGGGGGGGGGCACAGAAAGGGGAAAGGAGTCTATTGGAAGGAGGGAATGGAATGGAAAGCACCACCGTGAGTCTGATCCTTATACCCTGGGTGTGGGATGGGGGATGCTTTTTTGTTCATCTTTGAATCCCCAGTGCTTGGCACACAATAGGTTTAGGATTGGCAGCAAGTGCCGAATGGATTAACAAATAAATGAATACTTCTAATAAGGCATCCCAGTTATTTATGTTTCTGTGCCTGTTTTATTAATCTGACTCATTAATCTGACACCCAGTACTTGTTGAATTGCCCTCAGTTGCATAGCTAGATTGAGGCTAGCTCACTCATAACTCACTTCTCTTGTCCTCACCACCATGCCGACTCTTTAATGCTGTACAAGTAAACATGTGCTCCTCCTCTGAGACTTCTCAGAGGCTCACAAACCACAGTTTCTTTTCTGATCATTAGTTTCATTTCTTCTTGGTTAGCCACACCTCTTATGGGTAAGCAACATTTTTCTGAAGCTGTGAATTTCAAATATTCAAACCCTTGTATTTTAGGCGAATACAGATGTTTTATCTAATGTATTGAAAAGAGCACAATAAGTGTGTACTTTTGAATCTGCCATGGTGCCTAAATGTCTGCCATGGAACTCTAATGTCTTAATAGTAATAGATGCCATCTGAAAAAAAGCTTGATGTGTTTGCCAATACAGCACTTTGCCTCCAACTTCTAGTTGATCAAAACAAAGTTTATTAAAACTGAAACTTTCAGAAAAAAATAACCGATTTTGCCTAAATTTTAAACAATACTGAGAAATATTAGAATTTACTTTGAATGAGATTTATGATTTTTACCAGTGTATAAGTTTTCAAAACAATGACACACTGTAACACTTTAGCACCATAACACTTTAGCACAGTTTTAGAGGATTTCAAAAAAAATTGATACTTGGTTTGAATATATGTAGAGGTAACATAGGGAACAGAATTAATGGAAAAAAATGGTTCAGTTCACAATTATCATATGAATCCCAAATGAACTTATCCATAGTGTATAAGTGTTTAGGCTTCAGAGTCAAATAAATTTGGATTTTAGTCCCAGCTTTGTCAATTACTAGCCATATGACCTTGGGCAAGTGATTTTCCTTTATGTCTCAGTATAGAAATAATATCTATCCAACAGAATCAATTGAAATAAGTGCCTCAGTTACTCAATAATGGCAGTTATTATTATGACAACATTCACGGTAAGAATATCAATCTGCAATGTATCAATCGTGGTTTTTAGTTGCAAGGGAAAAAAAAAAACGATCTCTGGCTCTTGTAAAAGCAGATACAGGGCGCCTGGGTGGCTCAGTTGGTTAAGCGACTGCCTTCGGCTCAGGTCATGATCCTGGAGTTCCGGAATCGAGTCCCACATCGGGCTCCCTGCTCCTTGGGAGCCTGCTTCTCCCTCTGACCCTCCTCCCTCTCGTGCTCTCTGTCTCTCATTCTCTCTCTCTCAAATAAAAAAAAAAAAAAAGATTTCATTCTTAAAAAAAATAAAAAATTAAATAAATAAATAAATAAAAGCAGATACAATATATATATATATATATTAAAGATTTTATTTATTTATTTGAGAGAGAGAATGAGAGAGAGAGAGCATGAGAGGGGGGAGGGTCAGAGGGAGAAGCAGACTCCCCACTGAGCAGGGAGCCCGATGCGGGACTCGATCCCGGGACTCCAGGATCATGACCTGAGCCGAAGGCAGTTGCTTAACCAACTGAGCCACCCAGGCGCCCGCAGATACAATATTTTTGACTAGGAATCTATGTAGCTTGTGGATTTCCTGGGAGGTTGGCACACCCGACTTGAGAGCTATGTAGCCAAAAGCATAAGGAGAATCAAGACTACTTCCATGAGGACCCCACTGCTAGCTGTTCCTTGCACAGTGGACACACTCTACCCTGGGCTAAGGGTGCATCTGTTGCCTCCACTAGCTGGATGCTGTGGTCACTGCCCCATTAATGTCTGATTGGTACATGAGTCCATCGCAGAGGCCTGGGAGCCTAGAACAAGGAGTTTCTGGCATCTACAGCCACACTTTCGTCAGAGATGTGCTCTGTCTGGCACCTACATTTATATGATGGGAATCCTCCAAACATAGGAGGAGACTGAGAGGCTGAGTAGCCAAAAATACACAAGCATGCACTATCCTTCCCAGGGAGCCACAAATTTTAGAGATTGCCTTGACTCTTCTCTTTTCCCCCATACTCCGCATCCAATCCACTGGCAAATCTGTCAGCTTCACCTTCAGAATATATCAGAACCTGACCACTGCACTTCAGCTCCACCACTACCAGCCTAGATCAAGCCCTTATTATCTCTTGCCTGGATTACTGAATCAGCCTCCAGTCATTCAGCCTCTTACAGTCTATCTTCAACATATCAGTCAGAGTTCTCTTAAAAAATATGTCAAGGGGCACCTGGGTGGCTCAGATGGTTGAGCGTCTGCCTTCGGCTCAGGTCATGATCTCCGGGTCCTGGGATCAAGCCCCAGGCCAGTCTCCCTGCTGAGTGGGGAGTTTGCTTCTCCCTCTGCCTCCCTACTCCCACTCGTGCTCTCTCTCTCTCTCTCAAATAAATAAAAATCTTTAAAACCTTTGACTTAAAAAAAATGTCAGACCATATCATTCCTTTGTTCAAAGTTCTCCAATACTTTCCCTTTTGTTCAGGGTGAATGCCAAAATTATCATAGTGACCCACAAGGCCCTTTCCATTAGTCTTTCTCTCCCCATTCATCTCTCTATTATTATTATTCTCACCCTCTATTTATTACCCTATCACAATGCCAGCCATGTTCAAAACTCAGGATCTTTGCACTTGTTTTTCCCTCTGCCAGGAACATTTGTCTCATTGATCTTTAGAACTTGCTCCTTTATTTCCCTCAGCTTTCTTCTCAAATATCACCTTATCAGAAAATGTTCTCTGACCATTATATAAAATCGTGACCCTCTGGCCCCCAGGACTCCCATCCTTTTAAATTTTTCTCTATAGCACATTAATCACCATCTGACATTCTGTATATTTCATTGTTAAATTGTTTCTGCCTCCCCCTATTGAATATGAGCACCAGGAAGACAGGAAATTGATTTGTATCCTCAACATCTAGTTGACACACAATAAATATTTGATGAATGAATGAATGATAATACATCTTTTTTTTTAAAGATTTTATTTATTTATTTGACAGAGAGAGAGAGACAGCGAGAGAGGGAACACAAGCAGGGAGAGGGTCAGAGAGAGAAGCAAGCTTCCTGCTGAGCAGGAAGCCCGATGCAGGGCTCGATCCCAGGACCCTGAGATCATGACCTGAGCTGAAGGCAGTCGCTTAACCCACTGAGCCACCCAGGCGCCCCGATAATACATCTTTAATTATCACTTTATTCATCTTCTAAATAAGGTACTATAAGGTATCCTACTTACTGTACAAAATGTACAAAACAGTGTCTGCACAAAATGTCATTCTTCCTTCACACTGTTGCCAGAGTCATGTTTTTAGGATAGATCTTATTATTATCTTATTATGCCACTCACAAATATATGCTTTTTCTCTTGCTTCTGACTGCTGATAGCTGTGTTTCTCAAATTGGGGTATGAGAGGATGGAAAAATCACAGGATAAAGTGATACATCATTCTAGTCCAGAGGGTCAATTTTACTTTTAGCATTTGAGGGAGAAAGTTTCCAATTTTATTTCTCTTAAAAAGTTTGCCACATGCATGTTATATACAAATAGAATCAAGTTTTTCCATTTAGTTCAGTTAGGTAAAAATCATGAAAATCCAGGAAGGAAAAAAAATGTGCATAAGGCAGTGAGTGATTAGAAAATTTGTTCCTTCTGTGTTGTTAAATAGCCTTGTCTGTGTTCTATCTGAATCAGAATGCACAGGGTAGTTAAGAACAATATGAAAAAGGATTTGGGGGAATCACATAATGAGCTTGATGTGGAGGCAGATAACAGCTTTCCAAGCACAACGAAGTCTTTAGTAGTAAGTAATACCAGTCAATTGTAAAAGCTTATACTGTACTCATTAAATTTTAAAGTAATTTTAAAAACCTTATACTGTACTACCCTGAGCCCACCGCTGTGAGAATCCCAACCAAGCCAAGGGGAAGGGTTGAAGAGATCTGAGGGCCCTGGCCAACAACCCCAGCGGAGCTCTCAGACAACAGCCATCACCAACTTACCAGCTACATGAGTAAGGCATCCTGCAAGTGACTCCTCTAAGAACTGCCCAAGCTGATAGCACCAGGAGCAGAGAAATCTGGTTCCACCAAGCCCTGCCAAAATTGCCGAATCATGAACAAATAAAGGAAAAGATTATTGTTTTAAGCCACTAGGTTTAAAGGTAATTGGTTATACAGCAATAGATCACTGAAACAAGGTACAGAGTAGAAAAGACACTTTCCTCCTGGGAACTCTTCTTCCCCTAAAAACCTAAGCTCTTTTTTTTTTTTTTTTTAAGATTTTATTTATTTATTTGACAGGGGGAGACACCGCAAGAGAGGGAACGCAAGCAGGGGGAGTGGGAAAGGGAGAAGCAGGCCTCCCGCTAAGCAGGGAGCCCAATGCGGGGCTCGATCCCAGGACCCTGGGATCATGACCTGAGCCCAAGGCAGACGCTTAACTGACTGACAGGCGCCCCAAAAACCTAAGCTCTTAGAAGAATGCAAAGTGTTTTGGAGAGGGGATAAAAATGAATGAAAGACTTAGGCATTGATAGAGTACCTTGAAGAAAGATGGATTAAAATAAAAAAAGAGATTCCCTCTGGGCTGGTAAGAAGAGATGGTACTCCCAACTCTCCTAAGTAGCTATATAGTGCATCTGAGCAGATGGGATCAAGAGAAGCCTTGTAAGTGATTCCCATGTCCCAGGTGGCACAAAAGCAACAGGAAGCCACCAGATCTAAAGAGGCCATGTTGACAAGGATGAGCTTCTCTCCCCACTACTCAGAACTTGGAACTTGTTAAAACTGGCAACAGAAGGAAACCCAAGATGTTTTCTACCAGTCTGGTAGATTGGGGCTTAGAGTCATAAACTGTATTATTACAGTGTTTTTAGCTAGCAAAGTCTGAACTCAGATCACTAACATTGTCCTTACCTTTCCTGAAAGAATTGTACTTAAAAAAAAGTTTATTTTTGAGGGGCACCTAGGTGACTCAGTTGGTTAAGCATCCAACTCTTGATTTTGGCTCAGGTCATGAACTCAGGATCATGAGATCGAGCCCCACATCAGGCTCCAAGCTGGGTGTGGAGCCTGCTTAAGATTCTCTCCCTCTCCCTCTGCCCCTCCCACCACCCCCCTGCACTCACGAGTGCTCTCTCTCTAAAAAAAGTTTTTTTAGAAGATAGAAGTATCAAAAACTCACTTTCCTTGCTCTTTATTTTCCTTCTTTTTTAAAAAATTTAAATTCAATTAACATATAGTGTATTATTAGTTTCCGAGGTAGAGGTCAGTGATTCATCAGTCTTATATAACACCCAGTGCTCAATACATCATGTGCCCTTCTTAATGTCCATCACCCAGTTACCCCATCCCCACATTCCCCTTGCTCTTTATTTTCTAGGTATTTTTATTTGAGGAGAATTTATCTTCATCCACAAATCCTAACAAGCCTGTATTTCCAGCCCCCCTCCCTTCTTTCTGG
This sequence comes from Neomonachus schauinslandi, assembly GCF_002201575.2. Classification (NCBI taxonomy): domain Eukaryota; kingdom Metazoa; phylum Chordata; class Mammalia; order Carnivora; family Phocidae; genus Neomonachus; species Neomonachus schauinslandi. The sequence continues at coordinate 52,233,878 of NC_058416.1, forward strand.
CAACTATCCTTGATCTATAATATATTACCAAACTGGTCTCATCACAGTACACAGATAACAGCACCAACCACCAAATCAGCAGGGATTTCCACAAGCATCCCTCTATTGCGGGGGGCTACTCAGGAGTTTGGCTATGTGACTAGCTTTGACCAATGACATCAGCAAACGTAATGCAAGTGGAGCTTTGGTAGGCACTTGCACATTAGAACCTTTTCTTTCGAGATTCTGTGACAGCCAAGTGAGAAAACCAAGCTATCCTATTAGAGATGCCTAACAGGAGAGAACGGAGCTTCAGTTCTCGATAGCCTCAGCTGCCAGCTATGTGAATGAGACCGTCATGGACCATTCAACCCCATGCAAGCTGCCAGGGGACTGCTGCTGTGTATGTGATCTCAGGTGAGGCCAGCAGAACTGCCCAGTGAAGCTCAGCCCAAATTTCAGAATCATGAGCAAACACATGGTTTCTGTTTGAAGCCACTAAGTTTTTTAAAATGGAAAACCATCTACTGACCACTGGTCACCAATATTTACAATGAAGTAAGCAATCAATACACAGTTGGATAACATTCTGATTACTATAAAGTTACCGTTTCTCCAGACTTCTGCTGAACCAGTATCACAAACATTGAAAAGAATGAGGCTGCATGTAAGGAATGGGTTGGGTAAAGAAAAAACACACAAATCAATAGTTTAAATTACAAAAGTTTGTTTGCTCATTTATGCTAGCAGGTCCGAAACAGCAACATTTCTAATCATCGGATTGGTTTCCACAAATCCTGATCTTTTAGTCAGTATAGCACAAGGATTTCAACCTTTCGTAAAGGAATGGTTCTCTAGGGGGAACTTTGAATGCCCATTTAACCAAGTCTTGTTTGGCTTATTAAAACACATCATTTGTTTAGTCTCCTCTGAGTGGGAAGGTTGTTGGGAGTGGTAAAATTTTTCCTCAGGAAGTTTTGCAAATAAACTGCTGCACTAATATAATTATAGATATAGATAGGAATTGTGATAAGTCTACTTTAAATTCTCCAATTAAAATGGTTTTTATTTAAATTGTCCAATTAATTGTAGAATCATCTACTTGCTTGAAGTTTTATGGCTTCAGGAAAATTTTCCATTTCCCTTGAGGTAATCTATTTCTTGCTTTTCTCAGAAAGATGGCATCCCAGAAATAATATGGACTTACCCATGATTGTGAAATGACATTTTCGTTTTGGTGAATGTAAAAAAGACAAAAACAAAAACCCAACAACAACCATTTACACTTGTATAAATAAACAAACAAAAACCCAGAATGGTCCTTAGCCATTATTGGTTAAACATAAGTTCTGATTGAGTTATGACTATGGAAATTTTTTCTAACATTTAGAAAAACTGCTCTTTAATGAGAGAGAGAGAATAATCTACCATGGTATCATATGTTCTTTTCTGATAAAGGAAGCAACTACAGTAAGCTTTTATTTGTCCAAAGTAACCAGTGCTATTGATGCAAGAAACAAAAACAACCCAACAATTCCTTTGATACTATTCAAAATAAACAGATTAAATTTGATTTTCATTAGAATATAGTTATTCACATGAATGCGTCATAGAACCAAGACCCATACATATATATATGAATATGAATGGTTATTGAGCATCTTCCGGACAAGAATGCAAAGTTTCTCTCTCTTTATAAAAAGCAGTTACAATTTGAGGACACTTCATGTTTGCCTCTTTTGCCAGCACCATGTCTGTCTCATCTGCATCTCTGTTTCATGAGAAAGATTAACTCTCCGCTGCTGTGACACTATTTGTTCAGGACAAAGACCACTGGCAAAGTGTCTTGTTTTGTCAGCAGCATCTCTTTTCTTCTTTGATTTGCTGTCATCAGATTCACTGTCAGATAAATATTTTCTTTTTGTCCTATCTTTTTCTTTAACAACTTTTTCAGAATTAAGAACTAGTTTGATTAACTCTGGATGATCTAAATTTTCTTCAGGTTTTCAAGTATTGTCAGAATTTGTAAATCTCTTCCATTTAAGAAAGTACTTCACCTTCCCGTTCTCTACACATTGGTACAGTGCTTTTTCCATCACCAAAGCTTCAGGCTCTTCAACTTCAGGCTCTTCAACTCTTACTCCTTCCATCTGTTTCTTTCCCATTTTTTTGCAATGTAGCTTTATTGGAGGCCATTTTTAATTGTGGAGTTGAAGAATTATATTACTCACTGCCTCCAGGAGGTCTAGTCTGGGTTTGTGGCATTTCAGATTATGGGGCCCACACCCCAGGAGGAGGACCATGGAGAGCTGTGCAAGAGGCCACTTAGTTTTGGGTGTAGGTTGTTATGCAGCTATAGGTAACTGATACAGGGACACTTATACTCTATATTTTAAGATGGCTAATGAAAATAAAAATCGAGTTAGTTGAAGAGAACTAGTTGTGGTACTGGGTTATTTCAAACTTATTTTTTTATTTTTTTAAAGATTTTATTTATTTATTTGAGAGAGAGAATGAGAGAGAGGGAGAGCAGGAGAGGGGGGCAGGTCAGAGGGAGAAGTAGACTCCCTGCTGAGCAGGGAGCCGGACGCGGGACTCGATCCCGGGACTCCAGGATCATGACCTGAGCCGAAGGCAGTCGCCCAACCAACTGAGCCACCCAGGCGCCCTTACTTTTTTTTTTTTTTTAAAGATTTTCTTTGTTTATTTGACAGAGAGAGAGAGAGAGTGAGAGCAGGAACACAAGCAGGGGGAGTGGGAGAGGGCGAAGCAGGCTTCCTGCTGAGCAGGGAGCCCAACGTGGGGCTCGATCCCAGAACCCTGGGATTATGACCTGAGCAGAAGGCAGATGCTTAACAACCAAGCCACCCAGGCAGCCCATCAAACTTTTTTCAAATTGAATAAAGAACAAACTCATATTTTTTTTGTTTTTTAAAGATTTTATTTATTTATTTGACACAGAGAGAGATTAAGCACAAGTAGGCAGAGCGGCAGGCAGAGGGAGAGGGAGAAGTAGGCCCCCTGCGGAGCAGGGAGCCCGATGCAGGGCTGATCCCAGGACCCTGGGATCATGATCCGAGCCGAAGGCAGATGCCCAACTGACTGAGCCACCCAGGCGTCCCTCATCTTTCTTTCTTGATAAAGCTATCTGAAGAGTTTCGCTCTGAGAACAAGTGAATGGAAAATGGTTCTGAGGCTGTTCAGATCACCACACTGGCGCATAAGACTGATTCAGACTTGACCTCTAAGAAGATACTATTAATGCTTCCACCAATGGTTGCCCATAATATTGTAGTATACTTCTCTGGCAGTTTTCTCTCTCTCCTCTTGGCAATTATCTTGAAATCTCTTCTAAAGATATGAAAAGTTTGTTTGTATCCACCTATATGTGCAATTTGGAATTACTGTACAGAGAAATGAGAAATTGCCCTGATGATGAACTGGACCTAGTCTCAATTTGATGAAATAGTAAGGCAATTCATTTTACCCATTAACTAAGAATTTTACCCAATTTGGTTTTTTTCTTGAGCCATTTAAATCAAAGACTATTACATAATGGGATAGAAGGAAAAGGTCCCACATGAATTTGAGAGGTAAAACATGAGACATCAAAGCAATCCCATAAGAATTGGAGGTTACTTTGGTCTGTCTTTCCCTACTTCTCCCTTCAGTTACATGAACAGCATTTGGCCACAACTTGCCTCTTGCCAATTTTATTCTTCACCATCCACTGCTCCATTTTCCCCACTTCCAGCCCTAATTACGTTCTGCAGACATACATGCCTTCACACTCTTGTTCCTACTGTGTTCTACCTTAAATAGCATACATGTCTAGCCACTCCCCTCCCCCAGGATTCTGGAACATCTTTATATGGACAAGCAAATCTAAGTTTCTAACATACACCAGTGATAAGAATCTATCTATATAACTAACCATGAAGGTCTTTTCAAAACTAGTAAAACAGAAAATATACTAAATAATTACCCATTGGAGAATCGAAAAATCCCTCAGTCTGCTACCTTGGGCTTAGCGAATTTACATGTCACTCTCAAGTACAAAATATTCACTAGATATTTTTAAGAAATGGGGGCACCTGGGTGGCTCAGCCGTTAAGCGTCTGCCTTCTGCTCAGGTCATGATCCCAGGGTCCTGGGATCCAGCCCCACATGGGGCTCCTTGCTCTGCGGGAAGCCTGCTTCTCCCTCTCCCACTCCCCCTGCTTGTGTTCCCTCTCTCCTGGTGTCTCTGTCAAATAAATAAAATCTTAAAAAGAAAAAAAAAAAGAAATGGAAAGTAAATGACTAAACGAGTCCTCCCAACAATGACAGTTTTATTTGTTGAGTTAGGGCACTACGCGCCCATGGTAAGGATATTTAATGAAACGCAATAAAGGCTTTTACCCAACGAGTACTGTATGTTAAGTATTTTGCTAAAATCATCTAACTTAATCCTTTGGCGTAGGTGTTCTAATTCACAATTTTTATCAACATGACAACAGCTGTGGAGGTAAGGTCAATGCAGTGAGAAGGTTTAGACACGGAGCCACTTCAGGACCCTCGGAGGCCCCCCGAGGGAGGCCACAGTGACGTCACAGCATCTCGGTTCGGACGTTCTCAGGGACAAGCTTTGTCTCGGTGGCCCACATTGGAGCCCACATAAAACCACTAGCAAAGGAGGTGGAAGAGGCGGCCCAGGGTGTCCAGGCGTCTATTTTCTCCGCGTGGGGACACACGTGCTCGCTACGGAGGAAATCCCACCCAGCGAGGCCCGCCGGCCTGAAGCTTCCCGCCGCCGCATTCCCGCGACCGGGCGCGGGGCAGCATCCCTGGCTCGGGCACCACCACCGCGGCGCCAGGAGCTCGAGGCCAGGCAGATTCGGTCGGGGGTCACGTTGAGGCTGGAAGGTACCAGGACCCTGACCGCCAGCACAAAACAACCACTCCGAAGACGCCCCGCCGCGGGGCTTGGCACTAGCTCTCCTTCCTAGGCTTTGGGTCTCCCCTCAAGAGCGCAGGCGCCCGCAAGGAACCGCGCTTCCCTCGCAACTTCTCGAGGGCGAGAGGGGCGGGCCCTGGGCGGCGGGCGCTGAAGCCCCGCCCCGCCCGCGCGGCCTGCCGGATTCGCCCCGCCTCCTCTGCGCGGCGGACGGCCCTTCTTCCTTCTGCGCCACAGTCCGGGGCGGCGGCCCTGGTCCGGGGCCCAGCTGCGAAGTTTTCGTGGGAGGGGGCGGGCGCGGGTCCGGGCCCTACGAAGAGCGCGCTGCGCGCCCCCTTCTCCCCGGGAGCGACGGGCCGCGGAAGTGACGTGTGCACGAGCAGGAGCTCGTTTGAATCGGTTCCCGGGTGATCCTCGCGCCTGCCGCTGCTCGGCCGCCGCCTCCGCCGCTGAGGGAGGAGCTGCAGCGCGCCGGGCTAGAGGCCTCGCACCGCCCCGGGGGCTGGAGCTGAGGAGGGCCGCGCGGAGTCCGCACCTCGGCCCTGAGCGCGGCCGCGGTAGACGCCGGCGCTGCTGTTTTTTCTCTTTTCCCCCAATATGGCAGCGGCGGGCGGCGGCGGGCCCTCGGTGGGGACCGGAGAGGACGGCGGAGGCGACGGCTGCAGGACGGTGTACTTGTTTGACCGGCGCGAGAAGGAGTCCGAGCTCGGGGACCGGGTGCTGCAGGTCGAGGAGCGTTCGGACTACGCAAGGTTCCGCGCCTCTGTGTGTCAGGTACGCGAAGGGGCAAAGGAGGGATGCGCGGGTAGAGTTTGGGTTGGGAGGGTGACGAGACACTCAAGTTGCTCACCAGGGGCAATAAACCTGTCACCTGGCCCTAGTTCTGCGGCCTTGGCTTCTCTCTCCCGGGTGCCCGCCATGCCTGTGGCCCGGCGACTGGAAGCTTTGGGCCGGTCCCAGCCTCGGCCTGGGAGTGCGGAGCCAGCATCTCCGTGGGCCTCCCCCTGCCCTTTTACGGGGTCGGGGTGGGGTGAGGATTTCATACCTCGGGCTTAATTGGCCCGTGGCGACCTTAGTACTCTAAGGCCTTAGTACTCTAAATTCATCTTCCAGTAGGGAAAGCCACTTGTGTCTCTTCGTGTGGAACTTTTTAAAAAATACGAGCGCAGAGTTAGAACCCGATGGCTCTGTTAGGAGTGTTGCGATGGTTCAGAGGTCTGAAATTCCTGGAGTCGATTGACCTCAGGTTCATGAAATGATACCGTAATTTCCCGGGCCGTCCTGTCAAGGTTTATGGGCCCGCCCTTGGCGGGGTCCTTCCGTAGTGAAAACACTTGTCCCAGTTAGCTTCGCAGGTGGAAGCTGCCCTTCTGGTTTTCTGAACCCTAGCCCTTGAGAGTTTTAGAACTAACTCGAAAGGTGTCTGTGGGTAGCTGTGGAACACCAAAGAAGGGTGTGTATGCCTGAGTGTGTGTGTATATATATGTGTGAGAGATATGTATGTGTGAATATATATATATATTTGTGATATATATCTCCACTGTATTAGTTTGCTTTAAAAATTAATAACTACAGGGGCGCCTGGGTGGCTCAGATGGTTAAGCGTCTGCCTTCGGCTTAGGTCATGATCCCAGGGTCCTGGGATCGAGTCCCGCATCGGGCTCCCTGCTCTGCGGGGAGCCTGCTTCTCCCTCTGCCTCTGCCTCTCTCTCTCTCTCTGACTCTCATGAATAAATAAATAAAACATTAAAAAAAAAGAAAAAAGAAAAATTAATAACTACGTAGGAAAACCTACTTTAAACTGTGAAGAATTTTATAAGTAGGAGGTGGAGGTGGTGCCTGAGCTTTAAAGAAGGGATACAGTCCTGTGCAGCGTTAACCACATGGGTTCATTTTAAGCTACAAAGAACACTTAGCTTCCAAGGAAAGAGAACTTTGTGTGAAGCATTGTTTTAAATTGATTAGACTGATGATTTAGTACTGTTCTAGACATGTAACTCTGTAGTTGCTGAAATAATTGAAATCAAGACCCATAGAATAAAAGGGACTTGGGAGCAAGGACCTTGGGTTTGTTCACAACTGTATTCCCACTGTCTAGAACTGTGCCTGGCACATGGTAAATGTCGAAATTACAATGAATGAATGAGTGAAGCGAAAAATGTATAAAGAGTGAATTCATTCTATGCCTGGATATAGCATATTCCTATGTATATATGAAAACTGAATGAGTGCTCATCTTTTTTTGATGAGTGTTTTCTATTCAAAACCATACCAGAAAAAAGGGAAACCCTTTATGTTTATTATTTTTATTGTTAAAAAGATCAGCAAATTAAAATACGGAACTGGAGGGGAAAAAAGTAAACCTTTTCTTCACTGTAAAATTTATAACTGCTGGTAGCACTTGGGGTTATTTCTTTGTATCCTTACCCCAATTTTTTTATAGCTATTTTTTCACTTAATATTGTTAGTATTTTTCTATTTTAATGCAAGTCTTCATAATCAAAGTTTGAAATGGTTTGTTTAGTACCACTGTTTACATAACCAAATCCCTTCTTTTTTTTTTTTTTTTTTTAAATTTATTTATTTGAGAGAGAGAGAATGAGAGAGAGCAAACACATGAGAGGGGGGAGGGTCAGAGGGAGAAGCAGACTCCCTGCCGAGCAGGGAGCCCGATGTGGGACTCGATCCCGGGACTCCAGGATCATGACCCGAGCCGAAGGCAGTCGCCCAACCAACTGAGCCACCCAGGCGCCCCCAAATCCCTTCTTTTTATTGACATTTACATTACTTTCAATTTTAAGTAATGCCATGATAAACATCTTTGAATAGTAGTCTTTTATGTCTTTTATTTTTCCTTTAGTTTAAGCTCTTGGAAGTGAAATTTCGCCAAGGTCAGGATTATTTTTTAAAGCTCTTGATAGGTATTTTCAGTTTGGTTTTCAAAAAGGTTGTACTAATTTACCCTCCATCTAGAAATAAATTCTCTCTGTGAGAAGTCTCACTAACTGTTAGATAGGGGAAGTATTATTACAGAAGTGGAAACACACTTTTGAAGATGGGTGACTCACTTAAGTCAAACAGATAGTACAGTCTCAAATTAGGATTCAAACCCAAAACCCATATTCTTTCTGCTATATCACTTTGCCTCAAATTAAATTGTAATAGGGAACATATATATTTATTGCATTCTTTCAATATATAGTTTTTAAAGATTTTATTTATTTATTTGAGAGAGAGAGCAAGAGTGTGTGCATGAGCCTGGGGGAGAAGGAGAAGCAGGCTCCCCACAGAGCAGGGAGCTTGAGGTGGCCTCTATCCCAGGACCCCCAGAACACAACCTGAGCTGAAGGCAGACGCTTAACTGACTGAGCCACCCAGGTGCCCCATTCCTTCAATATATTAATTTGAAAACCAAGGAAAATATTTCTTTTGACTAGTTCTTTCTTACTTCTTCCCACTTCTTCCTGCTGGAAGATTCAAAGGTTAAATTTGATTAGAAGTGAGAGTGAAGAACTAGTAAAAAAAAAAAAAAAAAAAATGGAAGGCTAACTTTTTTCAGAGGATTTACTTTTTAAAGCATCATTAGGTTGTATAACCCAATCCCATAACCTTGTTTCCATTACCTACATGAACTACTGAATTAAGTCCAAGGTTATACAGATACTAAACAGTGAAACTGGGATTAGAATCTAGGTCTATTTACTAAATAGACCTATTTACTAAATACTGTTTACTAAAGCCTTCATCTTCTTTGTGTGTGTGTGGTGGGGGGAGGTAAAATAGTGCACTAAATTGAAGCTTTTCATTAGAACTTAAACCAGTAAGTGTCAGTAGTGCTAGAAAGTATAATGGATCCTAAACTGTTATTTGGGGAAAGCTCACCTTGTGGAAAAAGGGAGCAATCAAGAGGAAGGAAGAAGAAAGAGTTTTTAAAAAAAAAGGAAAGAACAGATCTGGAAGAATCCCTTAGACCTGTGATAAGCAGCTATTGACTCACCTGAACCGTTGTGGCCTTGTAGAATCAAAGATTAGAGGATGATTCATTTGGCTAGTTCTTAAGATATATCCAGACATTAAGGGAAGTATGCAAACCTTTCTCTCCATCTCCATATTGAGAAAATGCCTACTTTTTCCTTTGTATGGTTTCACTATACCTTGTGACCCTACCATGGCACTTACGCCATTGTACTAAAAAAAAAAAAAGTCTGTATGGTCTTTGAGGGCAGGAGCCTTACCTAATAGTTGGTTTATAGCTGTTTAGTTACATGAAACACTCTCTTCCTTTAAAAAAAAACTTGTACATAGGGTACATATATTAAAAATTCCAGAAGATAAGGGGTGCCTCGCTGGCTCAATTTGTAGTGCATGTGACTCTTGATCTTGGGGTTGTGGGTTTGAGCCCCATGTTGGTTGCAGAGATTACTTAAAAATAAAATCTTAAAAAAAAATTCAAGACAAGGAAGAAACATAAAAGTAGATATAGGAAGGAATAAAATAGTAACCTGAGGAGAGTTAATAAACTTTGATAATGTCTTACGAATATCTTACACCATTGCTGAGCCATGAAATCAGCTTTGAGTTTCTTAGAGGTCAAAACAAAAGGACAGATGATTTATAGAAAAACTACAGTGTCTATAAAATAAAAACATTCCAAGTGCTAGTGAAGCAAAGCTTTGACTTGAGAAAAATTTCTCCCTAGATTCCTTACAAATCCTGGTAAAATGGACAACATACCTAAAGATAGGAAAGTCTGCTGCTTATTTCCTTTAACGCAAGGTAGGATATATGTATTATTTCGGGTAATGCAAGCTGCTTTAACCACTCAAATTTTTTTTTAGAGATTTCTCACTCAAGTGCGTTATGGGTGTTCCTGGTCTGTGAGTGATTCAGGGACAAAACCATTGGATATAATGTCAAAGGACAAATCATTAAAGGCTAGTTTGCAGAGTTTCAGAGCAGTGCATTGAAGTATATAGTTTCTGACTTAATCCATGGATGAACTTTAAAATATTTGAAGATTTTATGGACTACAATTTAGTTAGCCCTTTATAGATATTTCTTAAAATTGGCTTTTGAGAGAAGTTGGGCAGCAGGTAGTTTGAAGCTGACCTGAAGAGATGGAGGGCAGGTAATTTTTATTACCCATTAAAGGCACTTCCATCTTCATTACCAATTAACCCAGAAAAAGATGGGACCAAAATGTTCTTATAAAAATGAAAAAAACCTAAGCAAGACTTTTTTCCAGATAGAATGTTATCCTGCTTTCATATACAGAAAGACAGAGGAGGTATATCTAGTCAAGGCCAGGTTAATACAAACACATGAAAGACTTTAGTTTATGTCTGATAAGATAGAATTTAGACTAAAAATATGGAGAGAAAAGGGTATGCCATCTTGAACAAAAGCATAATGAATAATTAAAAAATTTAATTTATATTTGTCAAATATCAAAGCTTAAATATTTGGAAAAATTATGAATTCAAGAAAATTTTTATATAGAATTATAGGTAAAGAAAAAAGATAGCTTAGTATCTTAATTGAGTAATAACTGATTAATGGAGAAGAATGTATGGAATAATTAGATATAAATACTTTTCAGATATATGTAGTTTTTTTTTTAAGATTTTATTTATTTATTTGACAGAGAGAGACACAGAGAGGGAACACAAGCAGGGGGAGTGGGAGAGGGAGAAGCAGGCTTCCCATGGAGTGGGGAGCCCGATGCAGGGCTTGATCCCAGGACCTTGGGATCATGACCTGAGCTGAAGGCAGATGCTTCAACGACTGAGCCACCCGGGCGCCCCCAGATATATGTAGGTCTTAAAAATTCAACTTGGCACATAGTTTTTTCAGTAACTGTAAGAACAAATTTTGTTTTACAGGATATATAAGCACATGATCTAACAATTGGGACACTGTAGAAATAAGGTAGTACTAGCTAAAAAAATACTCAATGCACAAAACGCTAATAAAGTTCTGTAAAAAGTTTTTATTTGTTAAACAAGTACAGTTTTATTCCCCATCAGATTACATCCATAGCTTCATTTCTGTAGGATGGAATTACATGGGAGAGGATTATCTTTTTTTTTTTCTTTGAAGATTTTATTTATTTATTTGACAGAGAGAGACACAGTGAGAGAGGGAATACAAGCAGGGGGAGTGGGAGAGGCAGAAGCAGGCTTCCCGCGGAGCAGGGAGCCTGATGCGGGACTCTATCCCAGGACCCTGGGATCATGACCTGAGCTGAAGGCAGACCCTTAACGACTGAGCCACCCAGGTGCCCCGGGAGATGATTATCTTTAGTTTTAGTGAAGTATATCAGATTGCGCTTCCGGTATGGTTTTACTGATTTTCATTCTTCTCAGCAGTGGGTAAGGTTCAGTGTCCCAATATGGAGGCCTATACTTTATATTATCAGGACTTAAAATTTTTGCCAGTCTCATGGGAATAATAAGTTATTTTAATTTCTCTAATAACTGGTGAAGATGAGCATCTTTTCATATTTTCTAGTTTTTTTCCTTTATGGCTTGCATTTTTTACATATTTTCAGAAATCCTTTTCGCTACTCAAAATTATTCTCCTATGTTTTCCTCTAAAATTTTGGGTTAATATGCAGCGTCTTTAATTCTCTTGGAATTTCTTTTTGTGTATGTTGAGATGGGGATCTTATTTTACCTATTTTTATGCAGTTAACTAGGTGTTTCAATATCATTCATTGAAATTATTCTTTCCCCACCAGTTTATAATGTCACCTCCTATTTGCCAAGATCTCCATGTATATATATGTGGGTCTGTTTCAGGATCCACTGTTCTCTTCCATTGATCTATTATAGTATATTTTACATTACAAATTTTTTCTTATAAAATACTTCAAACATCTATAAAGAGATAATAGTATAATGAGCCCACATTAACTCATCATCCAGATTCAATAGTTACCAAGTATTTACCACACAAGCATCATTTTTGTCTTTTTGGTTCTTGATTCACTTTGCTCCTGTATATTTCACATGCATTTCTGTGATCGTACCATCAAAATTAACATCTTAAAATATTATATAATAGCTTAGTCCATATTCAGATACCTGTCTCAAAATGTCTTTTTAATGTATTTAAATCAGGATTCCAACTGGGTCCTCAAATGTTGAATTTGGTTTTTTTTATGTGTCTTAATTCTTTTAAAATTGAGAGCATTTAAGCAAAACCCTCTTTTCCAGTCTCTTTATTTTTCCTGACATTGGCTTGTTGAAGAATCAAGTAGGTTTTTTTTTTTTTTTAAGATTTTATTTATTTATATGACAGAGGACAGTGAGAGAGGGAACACAAGCAGGGGGACGGGAGAGGGAGAAGCAGACTTCCTGCTGAACAGGGAGCCCGATGCGGGGCTCGATCCCAGAACCCTGGGATCATGACCTGAGCCAAAGGCAGACGTTTAACGACTGGGCCACCCAGGCGCCCCTAGGTTTTTCTTTAATATTGCACATTCTGGATTGTCTTTGCTCCTTTATGGTGTAACTTGTTCTAGCTCCATATAGCCTGTAAACAAGTTATTTTTAAAGGTTTATAAACAAAATTTAGGTTCAACTTCTTTGAGGTATGGAGGCAAAGAATACTTCATAGGTGGTGCTGGTATTTTATGTCCTATCATATCAAGAAGCATGTAATAACTAGATATTTCTCCCACCCTTAGCAATGCTAAGGTCATATTAGTGGGATTCTGGTAGTTTCAGCTGGATTCCTTCATAATAAAAGTTTGAGCTGATGGTTCATCTATTGATGGTGGTACTCTGATTGCCATTCCTCTTACATTTATTAGCTACAGTTCTCTAAAGAACAGCTTTGCCTCATCAGAGTAGAACCATTTGGTTACCTCTAACTGTAGTTGGTACAAAAAAGCAGGATAAATGCTTTATTCTTTCTCTTCAATTAGTGTTCAGAGTTAGGAGTTGGTGCCTTAATTAGTTTCAGTGGGAACCAATAAGGTTTAGTATAGCTATTGAAGATTCAGGTATCATTAGTCTAGATTTCTTTTAGTTGTCTTTGGTGGTAAGGCTGGTCTAAGATTAGTCCATCATTACCTGAAGCAGAAGTTGGTCTTTTCACTTACCTGTACATTGTTGTTTAAATTTAGAAAGAGTGTATGTCTTTTAATTTTAAAGATCTATAAAATTTTAATGAAAACGTTAACTCTTTTCTAATTCTCATTTTTTGATTAGTTGTAAAATTTCAGTTTTTTTGTGTTCATTGGACATTCATTTGTATTTTCTCCTTTTGATTGTTCATCACTTTTTGCTCTTTCTCTTTGTTGATCTTCATCTTGTTTTATGAAGGCTTTTTGTTTTCTAAGGATGCTAACTCTGTCTCCTGTTGCAATTCCCTTTCATAATTTATAATTTGCCTTAATTTTTAAGAGTTACTCTGTTGGAAGGGGTCATAACAGATAAAAAATTCTTTAATACAGAAAATCCTGCATAGCATGGCTGTCCTTATCTTAGTGTTATAAAATATTAACTTCTATTTTTTTCTAGTAGTTTTGTTTTTACATATTTAAATATTTAATCTATATGAACAGAAGTGTTAATGATTTGCTCCAAATAAGTTTACTTATGTATTGATGTGAAATAGCATGCCTTTTGCCTAAGAGGTCCTGTTCATATTAAAACCTTTTAGAAAATGTTCCACCTAATCATCATGTTCCTAGGTGGCTTATATGCAAGTAGCAGAAAAGACAACCTTGTTAAGCAAATGGGTAATTAATAGAGTTGTGCTTAATTATGCAAAGAAAAAATTTTAAAGTATCGAGACTTAGATTTTTTAGGTAAGTGTAGTAATTGTTATAAAATTATGATATACTATCAATATTTTCATTCTTATAAACTTGAATGGCATATTTATTTCCTTTGTGTAATAATTGATTTTATTCCTATTATTTTGGATAGACACTTGGCATTTCACCTGAAGAGAAATTTGTTATTACAACAACAAGTAGGAAAGAAATTACCTGTGATAATTTTGGTAAGCAGTGTTTAATTGATGCCTTTATATTTAATATGTTCTAGTACCTCATAGGGCAGTAACTATTTCCTTACACAGATAAGTATCTAAAACTATTGACAATTTTGGTTACTTTCTTGGGATGGAGGGGCAAATATGTGTGCAGTTTGTGCAGAGATCATGTTTTTTTCTTTTTCTTTTTCCTTTTTTTTTTTTAAGATTTATTTATTTATTTTAGAGAGCTCACAAGTTCAAGTAGGGGGAGGAGAGAATCTCCAGCAGACTTTCCACAGAGTGCATAGAGCCCGACTTGGGGCTCGATCTCACCACCCTGAGATCGTGACCTGAGCTGAAATCAAGTCAGATGCTTAACAGACTGAGCCACCCAGGTGCCCCGAGGTCATATTTTTAAAACAAGATTATAGAAATGTAGTTATCAGTTACGGCTGCAGAAGATGAGATGTTGTGCAACACCTGGACACATTTTTTTTACATGGGCCCTCAAGAAGTTGATTCTCAGGAACTTGGATTCTTCCATTATATTTTTTTATCTGATTAGATTCCAGGACATTGCAGGTTTTCATGCATGATTCCTTTTGAGTTTAATCCTACTTCTGCGTTCATGTTAACGCCACTCTAATGCAGTTCCTCATCTGATTTCCTGTGATAGTTTAACTTGTTAAGAATTGAGTGTTTCAGATGAGTGGAAGTATTTGGGCCTGTTCCACTGTACTATCCTTAATAAAACACAACTGAATTTATAGATAGATCCATTGTTCTAGGGTTTGCCTGTATCATCTTTAAAGATATCTTATAGATATAATTTGCATATTTAAAATTAAAAATCCATTGTGTTTCTCATGCTAGTGTAGTGCTTAAGATATTACTTCTTAATTACAGATGACACTGTTAAAGATGGAGTCACTCTATACCTGCTACAGTCAGTCAATCAGTTACTACTAACAGCTACAAAAGAACGAATTGACTTCCTACCTCACTATGACACACTGGTTAAAAGTGGCATGTATGAATATTATGCAAGTGAAGGACAAAATCCTTTGCGTAAGTATTACATTTATACTAATTTTGACAAACTATTACTCTCTTTTATCCCTTGACCACATGTTATATTCCTTCACTGTTTAAAAATTCTTTCTACTTTAATTAGAAGATTATGACCAGTCATTGTGAACTTCCTTACTTCAGCCTCTTCATCACAATGTTTCTTTTTCTATCTAAGTCATCTTGAGAGTAAAGATACCTCTCCTTTAAAACTAATCTATTATAATTCATTGCATTTTAACTCATAAGAAATGTACTTACCTATCTTTCCATCTCCTGTGTACTCTGATCTATTCTTCCTGGCCTCCTGTAGATGTCTCCCAGTTGAGAAAATATTTTTCTTACCTTGCAAATTTGTATAGCTGAACTACACAAGTAAGTGGCTTGTGTTCTGGTCTCCATTTCTTTATTATTTCTTTCCACCTTTACTTCTGATAAGTTTTTATCCTACCTTTGGACTGTTTGCTAGTGATCTTTACAAATAACTTGATTTAGAGAGTCTTTTCTATTTTTTTTTGAAGATTTTATTTATTTGGCACACAGAGAGAGAGAGAACACAAGCAGGGGGAACGGCAGGCAGGCAGAGGGAGAGGGAGAAGCAGGCTCTCCGGCGAGCAAGGAGCCCGATGTGTGGCTCGATCCCAGGACCCTGGGATCATGACCTGAGCCGAAGGCAGCCGCTTAACCAGCTGAGCCACCCAGGAGCCCCTTAGAGAGTCTTTTCTGCCTGGACCCTGCCAAAGTGTTTAATACTACTTAGATGTTCAT
This sequence comes from Neomonachus schauinslandi, assembly GCF_002201575.2. Classification (NCBI taxonomy): domain Eukaryota; kingdom Metazoa; phylum Chordata; class Mammalia; order Carnivora; family Phocidae; genus Neomonachus; species Neomonachus schauinslandi. The sequence continues at coordinate 52,249,617 of NC_058416.1, forward strand.
TATAAACTTCCTTACTAAACATATTTTTTCTTAACGGTGTATGCATTATGGTTGGTAGGAAATTAGAAGACGTAGATAAGCAGAAAGGACATAAAGAACATCATATCTCTTCCACCTAGATAGGACCACCACTTATACTTTGGTGTTTATCGTTTCAGACCTTTTTATATATTTTTTCTTTTTTACTGGTTTTATGTGGAGCATACTTCTTTAACCTACTTTTTTGTTTACAATAAAAGGAACATCTTTAGTCCATGTGTATTTGTTTTTAGTGTTTACATAGTATTTATATAACAAATTTCTTTGAACAGTGTTCTTTTAGACATTTAGGTTGTTTTCAGTCTTTTTTATTGTTACACATGACTGAATATTCTTTTGTCTAAATCCTTGTATACATCCTCACCATAAGACTAGTGGTATTACTATCAGCTGCTGTGCCAGGCACCATGCCAAGTTCTTTATGAACATTATCTCATTTAATCCTTAATCCAATGTGGTAAATAATGTTACTAATGACCCTACTTTGCAGAAGAAACTTGAGGCTAAGAGATTTTAGGCAGCTTGACAAAGTCCACCCTGGTAGTTAAGGGTTGGGGCCAAGATTTGAACCCTAGCAGAGGAATTATGGAGCTTGAACTCCTAACCAGTCTACTTATTCCTTATACACAAGAAAGCTCCTATCTTATTTCTCTCATCTTAAAAACATCATACTCTTCTTTCACCAGCTTTTTGCTCCTGTTTACAGCAAAACTCCTCCAAAGAGTTGACTGTATTTACTAACAGCAGTGGTGCTCCTTTTCCCATTCTCTCTTATTCATTCTCTTGTACTTACTCTTTGAGGGTCACCGGTGGCTAAATCCAGTGATCAGCTTTCAGTTCCCTTTTACTCAAGGTATTGACACAATTTATCACTTTTCTTCCTTGATAAAATAATCTTCACTTGGCTTTTGAGAAACCATACTCCGGTTTTGTCTCTACCTCACTGGCTGCCTTCTTTCTGCTCTTCTCTTCCCATCTTTTTCTTTTTTTTTTTAATTGAGTTATAATTGACCTCCCTTCTCAACCTTCTTAATATTGAAGTGCCTCCCAGCTTAGTCCTTGGTCCCTTATCTTCTCTTACTTCCTCAGTGATCTTGTCCAGTGTCATGGTTCTAAATACCATTGTTACGGCAGTGACTCTTCAATGGAGGTGGTAGAGATGGTAATTTTTTTTTTTTTAAAGAATTTATTTATCCACTTAGAGTGTGTGAGTGGGGGAAGGGGCAGAGGGTAAGAGAGCGAGGGAGAATCTCAGGCAGACTCCACGCTCACCATGGAGCCAGACACGAGGCTTATCTCATGACCCTGAGATCATGACATCAGCCAAAATAAAAAATCAGGTGCTTAACTGAGTCATCTAGGTGCCCCAGAAGTAATTTTTAGTCAAATATTGAAAATAATGCCAGACTTACCTCCTGAATTCCAATTTTGTCTGTCCAACTGCCGTGTGGTATCTCCACTCGCATATCTTAAGATGGGAACCCTAAGCTGTTCACTGAATCCTAACTACACATAATTTTCCCAAATTGATTATTGCTCTGTTCTTTCAGTTGCTTAGGCCAAAAATCAAATTGATTCTTTTTTGTCTCACACCTTTCAGTTTGTAAGAAAAACCGATTGGCACTATCTTAAGTATTTATATAGAAATGACCATTTCTTACCACATCTGTTTATAAAACTTGATCTTGAGGAATCATCACCTAGATTATATAGTGGACTCTTAATTTATCTCTCTTTTCTTGCCTGTCCACATAAGGTTTGAGAAGTCAGATGTTCACTTTTCTACTGAAAACACTGATGGCTCCCTGTTTCACTGAGAATGAAAGCCAAAGTCTTTATAATTATATGGCCTTTGTAGCTCTGCTTTGCTTGCTCTCTGCCTTTGTTTCTGCAACTCTTCCTTTTTGCTTTTTCACTCCAGTACCAGCTGTATACTCAGCTTAGGGTCCTCTGCCTCTTTGCCCAGATAGCCCCTGTCTCATTCCCTCACCTCTTTCAAGTCTTGTTTATCTGTTACCTTCTCAACAAAAATTAACCTTGATCACCCTATTTAAGATTGCAACTGTGTTCCCTCTGTGACTTTACTGTTATTTGATCTCTTTTTTTCTGCTCTTTCTTTTCTCCATCACATATACCACTGTCTAACATGCTAAGGAATTGTTGATTATGATTATATTTCATTTTCCATCTTTCTCATCATTTTTCCATCTTTCTAACTAGAATGTTAACTCCACAAGAATAGGACTCTTATCTGTTTTGTTCTGTTCCTGGAATAATGCCTGAAAATAGTAAGTGTTTAAATATTTGCATATTGAATGAATCTGTACTTCTTTCTCTGGGGATAGATTTCTAAATGTGTAATCATGGAGTCAATAAGTACATTCATTTTTAAGACTTTTGATATATGTTGATTACCTTCCAGATTGGTTGTACTAGTTTTCATTCCTGCTGTCATTGCATGAACAAGCAGAAAATCTCCCTGTTTAAGCTCTTGCTTTGGTTACTGTGATTTTACAGTACATTCCTAGGTCTTTCCCTGCTTTTGTTTCATTTGCCATTAGTGCTGCTTTTGGTTATTCTTAACCAAATGGTGGATATCTTTTCAAGTCATGCTACTTTTTTTTTAATATACTTTTCTCTTAATGAGGTGATCCAAATCTTAACTATTCTGTCAGTGAAGCAGAAATCCTTACCTCTGGCTGTTTGTATCCTCTGAAGCCTGGTATCTCTTCTCACTCCCTGCGAACACCTCTACTCATTGAGCTTTGATAGAGTGGTAGGGCATCGCATCGAAAACAGAGTGTTTTCTTTCTTCCCCTCTAAATTTTCCCTTTATGAGAAATATGACTATCCTATTTGGTCAAAGACTCAAAACCATCTTGGGTTGATTTCTTTCTTTTTTGTAATTTTATATCTAAGCAGATACCAAATTCTAATCATTTCTTCCCTCCAAATTTCTCTTACCTCTTTTTTGTCTCCCATTTCCTACAGTGTTCCTTCTCTGTTTTCTAGACTTAATACCATTGGCCAGATCCTTATATCCGATTTGTGGTAACTTCTTTCTAGTTTATAAACATGGCCATCCTGTTAGTGTTCAGAGTGTGGAATGCTTGCTGGGGTGCTACTCTGTGGATTAATTACAGTGTTAGTTGGGTTGCACTTCAGTGGTAGTAAGAGACAAATTTGGTGTGTTCCCCTTTTTTAATTAAGGAAATAAAAGCGGGAAATAGTTTGAGTAGTGACCTTGAAGAAAGAATGTTCGTTAATAATACTGAGCCAGTGATAAGTTGAATATCAAGTTGGTCATGTAGTAGGAAATAATTAGCAGTTCTGTGTCAGTTAGACACGTTCTGCCATTTGATAAGTTGCTGTTAATCATAAGATTTCTATATCTAAATATTTTTAATAGACCCTTTTATAGTTGCTTTATATTTGCAACCCCCGCCCCGTCTCTAAATGTGTTTACTTTTGACTTGTGCATGATGTATTACATACCATGAACTAGTATTTGATTTTATGGTTATGGTCTTCTGTTTGTCTCCTATGTCTGTATGTCTGTCTTTAGATTATAAACTCCTTGAAGCCAGGAATCATGGCTGGCTGATTCATGCCGTATAGTGCCTAACAAGTACTGGTTGATGACTGCTTTTTAATGCTGGTGGTGATTGGTGATGATGCCTTTATTATGTATTGTATCATTAGGATCAGGATAATACTTTAATTCTAGCTCTTTGGAAAATAAAAGTGATGGCTTAAGGTACTTCAGAGTTTCTTCTACTTTGAACTTTTAAATGAAGTATTTGGGAGGGAAAAGTTAAGCAGTAATGTCTTCTCATTCTCTTCCAGCATTTGCTCTTGCAGAATTAATTGACAATTCATTGTCTGCTACGTCTAGAAACACTGGTATTAGAAGAATACAGATCAAATTGGTAAGAAAATAATACTACAAAGAAATTCAACTTTTCCCGTTATAAAAATACTACAAGTTCATTGTAGAAAAATTAGAAAATAAAGATAAACTAAAAGTAGAAATAATTATCTGATGTCTCTTCATTGTTAAAATTTTTATGTGCTCTTTTTTCTATGCATATATGTATACCTGTATGTGTGATCATAGTGTACATTTTGTTTTTTTTGTGATCTTCTACTTTCCCTTGACAGTACATTGTAGCCATTTGCCATATCACGAATATTCTGCAGTATAATGTTCCATTGCTACTATTTCACTTATTGTTATATTATAAATTAGGTAGTCTATTAACTGAAGATTTAGATTTTTTTCTATATTTTTGCCATTGTAAATAATGCTGGCATGAACATCCTTATAGGTCTTTACATGTCTCTAGTTAGTTCCTTAAGCTAAATTCTGAGAAATGGAATTTCTGGATTAAAGGACATGAAGAATTCTAAGGCCTTTGATTTATACAGCTGACCTTACCTTTTAATAAGTTGTAATACATTTACACTTCTACCAGCAGTGTATGAGTGAGCCCATTTAAATTCTTTAATGTTTAACTTTTTATATTTTTATATTGATTTGACTTTTCCTGTCTTTTTGAACTTATTTCATAGCTTTTTGATGAAACACAAGGAAAACCTGCCGTTGCAGTGATAGATAATGGAAGAGGAATGACCTCTAAACAGCTTAACAACTGGGCCGTGTATAGGTTGTCAAAATTTACAAGGCAAGGTGACTTTGAAAGGTTAGAAAACCTTATTCACTTTTTTGATGGGTAGCTGGGAATTTTAATAAGGATAAGAACTCTAATAGTTCTTTAGTTATACATGGTACATTGGAGCTTTTGACGTTATCAGTGTGTATGTTATCAGCATATATACTTAGATTTTTTTATGTAATTTTTTATTATCAATACTTAGAAATAGTGAAAACTACATAACATTAAGCCCTTCCACTGCAGAATTCTTTTTGCATTTTCTAAGATATGTAGGAGTTATTACGATGTCTTAAATACTTTGGAACTTCCCCCTTTCCTTACTAAAGTTTGATGAGAGCTGTGTGGCCTCTAAAGCAGTAGAATGGTTTTATTTACTTATTTTTTAAAGCTTTTATGTATTTGAGAGAGGGGGAGAGAGAGCATGAGTGGGGTGAGGGGCAGAGGGAGAAGCAGGCTCTCCGCTGAGCAGGAAGCCCGATGTGGGGCTCGATCCCAGGACCCCGGGATCATGACCTGAGCCAAAGGCAGATGCTTAACTGACTGAGCCACCCAGGCGCCCCAGGAGGATGGTTTTAAACTAAGCTTTAGCAATCACCTGATGACACTGGCAAAGCGTCTAATGAACCACATTTGTTCTGTTGAGCTCATTGTTGCTCTGCTTTCAGGGCTCTGCTTTTTCTTTTTTCTTTTTCTTTTTTTTTTTTTTAAAAGATTTTATTTATTTGAGGGGCACATGGGTGGCTCAGTTAAGCATCTGCCTTCGGCTTAGGTCATGATCTCGGGGCCCTGGGATCGAGCCTTGCATCGCGCTCCCTGCTCAGCAGGGAGTCTGCTTCTCCCTCTCCTTCTGCCCCTCCCCTTGCTTGTGCTCTCTCTCTCTCTCTCAAATAAATAAACAAAAATCTTTAAAAAAAAGAAAAGATTTTATTTATTTGAGAGAGAGAGTGGAGGGGAGGAGCAGAGGGAGAGGGACAAGCTGACTCCCTACTGAGTGCAGAGCCTGACACAGGGCTTGATCCCATAACCCTGAGACTGACCTGAGCCAAAGTCAAGAGTTGGGCACTCAACTGACTGAGACGCCCAGACGCCCATCGGGGCTCTGCTTTATAAAATATTCATAGCTGTTAGGGAATAGAGTCTAGTCAGGAGTTTTGTATCAGAATATGCTTGTAGAAATACTCTGAATGAGAATGCCGTAGGGGAAACAAAATATAGTAGAAATTGTCAGGGATATAAAGGTTTAAGTCTTTGGGATATTAACTGAATTCTACTAAGAGCTATGACCCACAAGTCTTTTGCTCTTTTTAGCTATGTCGTGTACTTCAGGTAACATACTTGGGAAGAATCTGTTGGTATTCTTATTAAGTAATACTTGTTCATGTCCTGGTTTGCTCTTTGTTACATCAAGGAGATTCACCCAAATTTAAGAATTTTAACAATGTTAAAAATTAATATAGTTAGCACATTTGCCTTTCTGAAATTTCAGCACCCGCAGAATTTTTATCAAATTTGTAAAGACAGTGTCATGGTGAGAGGCAATATAATGAAGAAGGGCTCTGAAATCATTTGGCTTGGTTTGAATCTAGCCTTAATTAGTTGTATGACATTCGTCAAGGTATTTTGCTTCTCTGAGTTTCAGTTTACATATCTGTAAAATGTGGATAATACCTCATAAGGTTTTGTGAGAACCAAATGAGTTAGTACATTGTGTAAAATCCTTAGGAAAGAGTCTGGCCTATAGTAAGCAATCAGTAAATATAAGCTATATAAGCTATCATTTTAGTTGCTGCTTTCTTATTCTTAGCCTCAGACTTTTCTACAGCTGTTCTTTTTCATTATATTCACGAGTACATGCCACTTCAAGGATTTATAAAATATCCACAGAGAAGGCAAAGAACACTGTCTTTTATAGCCTAAGGATAGAATTTAGCATGCAATAGAACTATTAGGTGGTAGATTGCCAAAAAGATTAGAAAAAATTTATTTAAATCAAATGGAAGAGAAGGAAGTAGAATCTATAGTGTTAGAGTAAATCTTAACTGTATTCATGGAACATGGACTCTGATTTTTCTCTAGGTCTTAGCACAACATAAACTTTTAAACTTAAATGTTAGGGAAATTTTGATTTTTGATAAAAAGGTACCTGTTGCTGGCTTTTGTCCTAGGTTTTTAGGTATTACATTAGTAAAACCATCAGCTGTTGTAGCTATTTTATACTCATACCATCTTTGAGTCTAGTATCAGTCCCTTGACCTACCCACTCTGATTTCTGTTAACTTCAGCTGTTCCCCCTCACTCCCCTAGCTTCTCCTGTAGAAAAAATTATCAGCTGCTTTATTGTTTCCAGTTTTTACTGGATACAAGGGTGGATGTCATAGGATACAGGCTATGGAAGAAAAGGAGGACAGCCTAAAAGAAAACAGCTGACTCTCTTGGCCCATCTCTTATGTTGTAGAGAGAAAAACAAGTAAACACAAAAAAATTTGTAAGTGTTCCACTTATAGATTACTGCTGTTAAGAAAATATCAGGTAGTATGTTAGAACCTGATGGGCAGCTCTTAAGGTAGATGAGGGCCTCTTTGAGTTTGCATTTAAGTTGAGGCTTGAATGATTAGAAGAAAACAGCCGATCGGAGATCTGGGGGAAGAGTACTCCAAGTAGAAAGAACACCAGCAAAGACACACTGAAATTATGATCAGCTTGTTTTGTTTGGGACAGTGGAAGGAGACAAGTGTGGTATAGGAAGGGGAGAATAGAGGAAGATGAAGTGAGAGTTTTGATTTGCCAGTATTCTTTATAACTCTCACCTTGGTACTACCCTTCTTCCTACCCTTTTTATTTTGAAAAAGTTAAACAAGTTGAAAGAGCAATATTAGCAAGCATGCATCCTTCACCTAGATTGATTAGTTAACATTTTGTCACATTTGTTATCTTCTCTTTATATGCATGTACACATTCTCTTCCTAATCATTTGAAAGTAAGTTAACATTCTTTATGACATTTTACTACCAAATACTGTAGCATGTATCTCCTTCACAAGGACATTCTCATAACCATAATACTACTGTCACTCCCAAGAAATTTATCATTGATTCAAAATATATAATGTCCACATTCAGGTTTTTCCCCATTTGTCATGTCTCTCTGGATTCCTTTAGTCTACAATAATTTGTCACATTTGTGTCTTTAATGATACTGTTTTTTTGTGGAGATCACGCTAGTTGCAGAAAGGTCCACAACCTGGATCTGAATGTTTCTTCAGCACTGTTCTTTTCCTCAACATTTTATGAACATTTTGAACTTACAGGAAAGTTGAAGTTCTACCGTGAAAACCCAGATACTCATACCTGCTTTCTACCATTGACCATTGCTTTCCCACATATCTATCTATCCTACTAATCTTCAGTTCAGGTTTTTTTTTTTTTTTAATTCAAAAGAAAGTACAGATATCTGTAAACTTTCTCCTAATGCTTAAAGCATTGATACCATTATCTTTGTTGTTGTTGTTATTTTGAGGTAAAATTTACCTACAGTGAAATGCTCACATCTGTCATAAGCTAATCTTCTTTGAATTTATTTTTTATGGACATACAATTCATATACCATAAAATTCACCATATTAAAATGTACAGTTCGGTAGCTTTGAATATAGTCGTAAGGTTGTGCAGCCATCACCACTGATTGCAGAACATTTTCATCACTCCAATAGAAACCTTTACCCACTGTAGTTATTTGTGTCCCCTCACCCTCTTCCTCACTTACTAATCACTAATATACTTTAAATAGTTGTTAGTCTAATTTTTAGTTGTTTTTCTAGAGATTAAAAATTAACCTCTTACAATCCAGTTTGGATTAATGCCAGTTTACTGTAAGTAATATACAAAAACTTTGCTCCTGTATGGTTTCATTCCCCTCCCACTCCTTCATTTTATTATTTTTATATAAATGACATCTTTATACATTGTAACTGCATCAACATAGTTTTATAGTTACGGCTTTATGCAGTTTTAAATCAGAAGAATTGTAAAAAGGATGGTCTTTAATAACTATTTTGGGCAGATCTAACAACAGATTCCTTCAGTTTTTGTTTATCTGGGAATGTCTTAACCTTATCTCCTTCATTTTTGAAGGTTGATAGGTTTTTTTCTTTTTTAACACTTTGAATAGGTTAGCCTACTGCCTCTGGTTCTACAGTTTCTGATGAAGAATCAGCTGTTAATCTTTCTGAGTATCCCTTGTGTGTGACTAATCTCTTCTGTCTGTCTGCCTTCAAGATTCTTTTTGTCTGGCTTTTAATAGTTTGATACTGATGTGTCTAGGTTTGTGTCTTTTTGAGTTCATTCTACTTAGTGGTGGGTGAACTTTTTGGATTTGTAGATTGTTTTTCATCACATTTGGGGAAATTTTTGGCTATTTCTTCAAATAATCTTTATCTTCTCTCCTTCTATGGCTCCTATTATCCATATACTGATATGCTTAATGGTGTCCTATAGGACTCTGAGGTTCCGTTCATTTTTCTTCATTCTTTTTTCTTTTTGTTCCTCAGACTGAGTACTTTCAATTGACCTGCTTTTTAAGTTCACTGGTTCTTTCTTCTGCCAAATCAGATCTACTCATGAGCCACTTAACTGAATTTTTCCTTTCAGTTATTGTCTCTTTAAATTGCAGAACTTTCATTTGGTTCTTTTTTTTTTTAATTCTATCTCTTGTGCTCTATTTAATGAAACACTGTTCTCATACTTCATTATTTACTTCATGATTTCTGTTCATTGAACACATTATAAAATACCTGATTTAAATTTTTGTCTAGTAAGTCCAGTGTCTGGGCTTTCTCTGAGACAATTTATACTTACTGCTATTTTTCCTGTGTGTGGGCTGTACTTTAATATTTTTGTCATGGCTCATTTTTTTTGTTGTTGAAAATAAGACAGTTTATATAGTGTGGCAGCTCTGGGAATCAGATTCATCCCTCTACCCAGGGCTTGTTTGTTGCTTCTGTTTTTTGTTGTTGTGTACTTACCCCTCTAAACTAATTTTGTAACATCAGTATTTTTTTTTTAAGATTTTTTTTTTTATTAGAGAAAGCATGCACGAGTTGGGGAGGGGCAGAATGAGAGGGAGAAGCAGACTGGGAGCTTGATGTGGGCCTTGATCTCGGGACCCTGGGATCATGACCTGAGCTGAAGGCAGACAGTTAACCAACTGAGCCATCCAGGCACTCCTGAGCATCTGTATTCTTCATCTTGTGTTGCACTGAAATCTGTGTAGCTTAGTGGTCAGGTAATGATTGGACATTTCCCTAAATGTCTGGAGCCATTAAGTCTTCCCAGCTTTGTCAAGGGATGCATATCTGTTTCCATATTGGAGTATGTTTTTAATATTCTGGCAGGAAGTTTACAACTCTGCCTTAGTCTTTATTTCTTGCTTGCACAGAACCTCAAAGTCAGCCAGAAATGAGAGATTAGGGCCTTTGAATGCTTTCTTGAGCATGTATATAGTCCTGCATGTGAGTGTGACCTTTTCTATTCTCATGAATATGCTGCAGCTTTTATTTTATTTGTATTATTCTTTTAAGTTCAATTAGCCAAAATATAGTACATCATTAGTTTCACATGAAGTGTTCAGTAATTTGTCAGTTGCATATAATGCCCAGTGATCATCACATCACATGCCCTCCTTAATGCCCATCACACAATTACCCCATTCCTCCCACCCCCTTCACTCCAACAACCCTCAGTTTCCTATAGTTGAGTCTCCCATGGTTTTTCTCCCTCTCTGATGACTTCCCTTTCAGTTTTCCCTCCCTTCCCCTGTGATTCTCTGCACTGTTTCTTACATTCCACATATGAGTGAAACCATATGAGAATTGTCTTTGATTGACTTATTTCGCTCAGCATAATACCCTCCAGTTCCATCCACCTCGATGTAAATGGTAAGTAGTCATCCTTTCTAATGGCTGAGTAATATTCCATTGTATATATGTACCACATCTTCTTTATTCACTTATCTGTCAATGGAAATCTCGGCTCTTTCCACAGTTTGGCTATTGTGGACATAGCTGCTGTGAACATTGGGGTACAGGTGCCCCTTTGGATCACTACATATGTATCTTTGGGGTAAATATCTAGTAGTGCAATTGCTGGGTTGTAGGGTAGCTCTATTTTTAACTTCTTGAGGAACCTCCATACTGTTTTCCAGAGTGGCTGCATTCCCACCAACTGTATAGGAGGGTTCCCCTTTCTCCGCGCCCTTGTCAACATGTATTGTTTCCTGAGTTGTTAATTTTAGCCATTCTGACTGGTGTGAGGTGGTATCTCATTGTGGGTTTTTTTTGTTTTTTTTAAGATTTTATTTATTTGTCAGAGCGAGTGAGCACAAGCATGGCAGAGGGAGAAGCAGTCTCCCTGCTGAGCAAGGAGCCCAATGCAGGACTTGATCCCAGGACACTGGGATCATGACCTGAGCTGAAGGCAGACGCTTAACCGACTGAGTCACCCAGGCGCCCCTGTGTGTTCTGTAGTTTTTAGAGTACAGATCCTTTACCTCTTTGGTTAGGTTTATTCCTAGGTATTTTATGGGTTTTGGTGCAGTTGTAAATGGGATCAATACCTTAATTTCTCTTTCTTCTGTCTCTTTGTTAGTATATAGAAGTGTAACTGATTCCTGTGCATTGATTTTATATACTGCCACATTGCTGAATTCCTGTATGAGTTCTGGCAATTTGGGGGTGGAGTCTTCTGGGGTTTTTTCCACATCAAGTATGTCATCTGTGAAGAGAGAGAGTTTGACGATTTCTTTGCCAATTTGAATGCCATTTATTTCTTTTTGTTGTCTGATTGCTGAGGCTAGGACTTCCAGTACTATGTTGAACAACAGTGGTGAGAGAGGGCATTGCTGTCGTGTTTCTGACCTTAGGGCGAAAGCCCAGTTTTTCCCCATTGACAATGATAATTCGTTGTGGGCTTTTTGTAGATGGCTTTTATGATATTGAGGTATGTTCCCTCTATCCCTACACTGTGGAGAGTTTTAAACAAGAAAGGATGCTGTATTTTGTCAAATGGATTTTCTGCATCAATTAAGAGGATCATATGGTTCTTGTTCTTTCTTTTATTAATGTGATCTATCATGCTGATTGATTTGCGAATATTGAACCCCCCCTTGAAGCCCAGGAATAAATCCCACTTGATCGTGGTGAATAATCCTTTTAATGTACTGTTGGATCCTATTGGCTAGTATCTTGTTGAGAATTTTGGCATCCATGTTCATCAGGGATATTGGTCTGTAATTCTCCTTTTTGATGGGACCTTTGTCTGGTTTGGGGATCGAGGTAATGCTCTCTTCATAGAATGAGTTTGGAAGTTTTCCTTCCATTTCCTTTTTTTTTTTTTTTTTAAAGATTTTATTTATTTATTTGGCAGAGAGAGACACAGCGAGAGAGGGAACACAAGCAGGGGGAGTGGGAGAGGGAGAAGCAGGCTTCCCGCGGAGCAGGGAGCCTGACGCGGGGCTCTATCCCAGGACCCTGGGACCATGACCTGAGCCGAAGGCAGACGCTTAACAACTGAGCCACCCAGGCGCCCCCCATTTCCGTTTTTTGAAACCGCTTCAGAAGAATAGGTATTAGTTCTTTTAAATGTTTGGTAGAATTCCCCTGGAAAGCCATCTGGCCCTGGACTCTTTCTTGTTTTTTGGGAGATTTTTGATTACTGCTCTAATTTCCTTTCTGGTTATGGGTCTGTTCAGGTTTTCTATTTCTTCCAGTTTCAGTTTTGGTAGTTTATATGTTTCTTGTGATTGAGTTCAAGTTTCAAAGCATTGTGGTCTGAAAATATGCAGGGAATAATCCCAGTCTTTTGGTATTGGTTGAGACCTGATTTGGGACCCAGTATGTTATCCATTCTGGAGAATATTCCATGTGCACTCACAAAGAATGTGTATTCTATTACTTCAGGATGGAATGCTCTGTATGTATCTGTGAAGTCCATCTGGTCCAGTGTGTCATTGAGAGCCCTTGTTTCCTTATTGATCTTCTGCTTAGATAATCTGTCCATTACTGTGAATGGGGTGTTGGGAGTCCCCTACTATTATTGTATTATTATCAGTGTTTCTTTTTCATCTTTTTTAAAGATTTTATTTATTTTTTGACAGAGAGAGAGATAGCGTAGAGGGAACACAAGCAGGGGGAGTGGGAGAGGGAGAAGTAGGCTTCCTGCTGCCCGAGGAGCCCAATGCGGAGCTCGGTCCCAAGACCCTGGGATCATGACCTGAGTTGAAGGCAGACGCTTAACGACTGAACCACCTAGGTGCCCCAGTGTGTTTCTTTAATTCGGTTATTAATTGGTTTATATAATTGGCTGCTCCCAGTTAGGAGCATAAAAATTTATATGTGTTAAATCTTCTTGTTGGATAGACCCTTTAAGCATGCTATAATGTCCCTCTTCATCCCTTACTACAGTCTTTGGTTTAAAATCTAATTTGTCTGATATGAAGATTGCTACCCAGCTTTCTTTTGATGTCCATTATCATGATATATGGTTCTCCATCCCCTCACTGTCAATCTGTAGGTGTCTTTGGGTCTAAAATGAGTCTCTTGTAGATAGCATATGGATGGGTCTTGCTTTTTTATCCAATCTGATACTCTCTGTCTTTTGATTGGAGCATTTACCCCATTTACATTCAGAGTAATGATTGAAAGATAAGAATTTAGTGCCATTGTGTTAACCTGTAAAGTCCCTGTTTCTGTAGACTGTCTGTTTCTTTCTGGTCTATGTTACTTTTGGGCTCTGTCTTCGCTTACAGGATCCCCCTTAATATTTCTTGCAGGGCTGGTTTAGTGGTCACAAAGTCTTTTAATTTCTATTTGTCCTGGAAGCTCTTTATCTCTTCTTCCATTCTGAATAACAGCCTTGGTCGATAAAATATTCTTGGCTGCATGTTTTTCTCATTTAGTACCCTGAATATATCATGCCAGCCCTTTTTGGCTTGCCAGGTCTCTGTGGATAGGTCTGCTGCCAGCCTTATGTTTTTACTCTTGTAGGTTAAGGACCTTTTGCCCAAGCTGCTTTCAGGATTTTCTCTTTATCGTTGAAATTTGCAAGCTTCACTCTTATATGTCAGGGTGTTGATCTGTTTTTATTGATTTTTGAGAGGGGTCCTCTCTACCGTTGGACTTGAATGCCTGTTTCCTTCCCCAGATTAGGGAAGTTCCTACCTATGATTTCCTCTAATATACCTTCTGCCCCCCCTTTTCTTCTTCCTCAGGGACCCCAATAATTCTAATATTGTTTTGCTTTATGGTATTGTTGATTTCTCGAAGCCTCCCCTCATGGTTCATTTGTCATTTTTCTCTTTTCCTCAGCTTCCTTCCTTTCCATCAACTTGTCTTCTGTGTCACTTACTCTCTCTTCTGCCTGATTTACCCCAGCTGTTAGAGCATCCAGTTTAGACTGCATCTCAGTTAAAGCATTTTAAATTTCAGCCCGATTAGATTTTATTTCTGCACTAAGAGATTCTCTAGTGTCTTTATGCTTTTTTTCAAGCCCAGCTGGTAACTTCATAATCGTTTTCCTGAATTCCATCTGACATTTTACTTATATTCATATCCATTAGATCTGTGGCAGAGAGTATTACTTCTTTTTAGAAACTCCTCTTTTTCGTCATATTGCCCAAAGAAGAATAGATGAACAAGAGAACAAAATCAAAAATGTCAACCATGACCCAAGCGAAATACATACTAGACAAATCCAAAGAGTTCAGAAACCAAAAAGAAAAGGAAAAGAAAGAAAAGGGAGTTGGGGAAGAGAGAATATAATCTCCCAGGTTTTTGTCCATGGTGATCCACTTGGTCCTGGGTGCATTTGATCTGTTTGTTAGAAGACACTAAATCCCAAAATTGTAAAGAAAGAAAAACTTATATGTATACAAAAATAAACTTGAATACAGTGAAAGGAAGCCAAAAAATGAAGAATATATCTATAAAATGTAAATGTGAAAAATGAAAGTTAAAAAAAGACTTAAAAACAGTTGATAAAATGAGAAACTAGTTGAATAGGAAAAAAAAATTTTATACTGAAAGGTAAACGAATCATGAGAAAAAACCTCGAATTCTATATACTGTTTTCCCCTAGCGCTGGAGTTTTGCAGGCCTGTATGCTTCGTAAACTTGGTGTTCACCTGTTGTTCCAGCTGGTCTTCTGGGGGAGGGGCCTGTTGGGCTGATTCTCAGGTGTCTTTGCTTGGGTGGAGTTGTACTGCCCCTTGCCACGGGGCCGGGCTCAGTGTAAGCTGCTTCTCATTGCTCTGTGTGGCTTTTGTTTCCTGAAGGCTTTCTGCGCCTCTTGAGAGGATGAAAATAAAAATGGCCGTGTTCTACTCCAGCCCCAGAGCTGAAGGATTCTGGTCCCCCCTTTTCAGTAAACTCTCAGGGATAAGCGGTCTTCCCTTTTGTGTGCGCCAAAGTCTGCAGACTCCTGCAGTGCCTGCCCTCACCGATCCTCCCCAGGGAAAGGAGGAGGGTCGCCACGGTTCTGCCCTCTGCAGGGCCTCCGCAGGGAGAGCTGTTGCTGGGTCATGCTGCTGTGCACAGTTTATGGCAAACCGAGCTGAGAGCCCCATTCCAGCCTTCCTGAATGAAACCAGTTTCCCTCCTCCAGTGCTTGGAAACTTCCGGCTCAGGCACCCCCATTCTTTCTGTGACCCTGGGGATCCTGAGACCACACTGTCCCACCTAGAATTCTGCCCCACTTCACCACCTGAGCACCTTTCAGGCAGGGATGTCTCTCACTGGAGCAGATTTCTAAAGGTTCCGATTTTGTGCTCTGGGGCAAATCACTTTCTGGTAGCTGGCTTATGGAGGCTCCCTCCCCCTGCCATTTATCTTCAGCTATATCCCCTCAGATTCACTTCTCTGTACTAACTACCTTGCAAAAAGTGGTTGCTTTTCTATTGGTAGAGTTTCAGCAATTCTTTTGTTATATCTGAGGTTGAATTCATAGGTGTTCAGAATGATTTGATAGTTATCTAGCTAAATTCAAGGGACCATATGAAACGAGGTCTCCTGTTCATCTGCCATCTTTCCTCCCCTTAAGCCAGTGCTGGAGCTTTTAAAAACCACTATGGACCTCTCATTCTCCAGCTTTTCCTAGTAAGTTTTTGGCCAGATTCTTATTTTCTCTTGATTGTTTTCATTGCCTTAGTCAGCTGTGATCATAAACAATTGCCACTGATTTTTTTTTTTAAGATTTTATTTATTTATTTATTTGAGAGAGAGAGAGAGAGAGAGAGACAGCATGAGAGGAGAGAGGGTCAGAGGGAGAAGCAGGCTTCCCGCTGAGCCAGGAGCCCGATGTGGGACTCGATCCCAGGACTCTGGGATCATGACCCGAGCCGAAGGCAGTCGTTTAACTAACTGAGCCACTCAGGCGCCCCGCCACTGATTGTTTTTGACAAATGACCCACCAGAAAAAGTGGTTCACAGGGAGCAAGTTCTGAGTGAGGTCAAGTAAAGACAAAGCCTGCAGGTGGAGGTTCCTCGGGATTGGCCAGAGAAATCTAATAATGACAGTTGTATGGGGAAGGGGCTTTGAGGGAACTCCAAATTCACTCCAGTGACTCCTGCCTGGGTGGCTGGTTTTCATCATGATTGCAGGGCTGTCAGTTTTCAAGGCTTCTGTGGAGCTGGTGAGAAGAAAATGGGATAGGGCAGGGCGCCTGGGTGGCTCAGTTGGTTAAGCGACTGTCTTCGGCTCAGGTTATGATCCTGGAGTCCCGGGATCGAGTCCCGCATCGGGCTCCCTGCTCGGCAGGGAGTCTGCTTCTCCCTCTGACCCTCCTCCCTCTCATGCTCTCTGTCTCTCATTCTCTCTGTCTCAAATAAATAAATAAAATCTTTAAAAAAAAAAATGGGATAGGGCATGTTAAAACATCCCAGAGCTCACTGTTCTGAGATTCAGCTGGTATCTTGAATAAATACTCCTTGGATTGTTCCAAGCCTTTGGTTAACACTTAAGAGTTCTGAAAATGTTGATTTTGACAATGTTTTCAGATGGTGTCATTGGTTTTATCAGTGAACGGGTTTTCATAGGTCCTTACTCTACCTTTATGGAAGTACTCGCTCTCTTAACTGATTTTTGACATACACATTCACCTGTGTTATCCAAACCTCTCAACATGTAGAACATTACATGAATCTAGAAAATGTGCTCATCATCACTTAGGCTCTGTTATAATCATTGCCTTAGAAGTTAAATTAGATACCTAGAACATAATTGTAATACTGTGTGTTCATTTAATTATTTTGTAGAAGGAAGAAGTATGACAGGTCTGGGTGGTTATAGTTCAGATGTATGTTGGATTAGTGCTACTTTCTGCACTTTCAACTTGCTTAGCAATTAATATTTCTGCAAATTAAGATGAGCTTTTGTTTACCTTGATATTTGTGTTATTTGAATTCAGAGAATGAGTATGTAACATTTAGACTTTCTACTTTAATTTGGTTATTTTTGTTGTGTCACACAGATTTATTCCAAAAGCTCTAATAGGGATCTGTGGCCATTTGTCAGTTTGTTGGAGGAAAGCTTTTATTGTGGGGTTATTCCCTTTGGTAGGTTTGAGACAGTGAGATATAAATATACATATGTAGTCACTCTACCCTGTTTCCTGGCAACCACTTACATTGTTTTCAGTTTCTTTTACTAATTTGATTACACTTCCTGTTCCTTTTTCTTACTTTCAACACCTTTTGTGATTTGTTTCTTTTCAGATTTTGTTTCTCTCTTCTAATGGAATACTCTTATTTCAGAAAGATACAGTGTCATTTTTCATTGTATCAAGTATATGATTGAGATGTTTTTTGAAATTCTTTTGGACTGTGATGTGAATTTATTTCTGAGGCAGGTGACTTTCTAAATTCTCCAGAGGATTGCTTCTACAGTGCAAGATTTATCTTGAGGTCTTAGATTATCTTCCTCTTTTCCTTACCTTCATGAGGGGTATTTATATAACCCTTGAGTGTGAGTACAGGAAATTTTCTGGACTTAATTACAGAAGTCTGAAACCTACTGGAAATTTGTATTCTCAGCCTTATTTGCCATGATAGGGTTTTTGCCTAGGTTAGGTTTGCATGGATGGTTTGGTTTGAAAGGGAGACTTACTTACTGGTGACTTTGTCCATTCCTTATCACTGAACACAGAATTTCTTAGTTTTGAATCAATTTAAGTATGTGTGTGGTTTTATCTCTGAGCTCCTCTCTCTCTAAACTTTTGTATACTTCCCATAGATGTTTTAAGATAGTATTTGGGGTCGGGTATTTTGAGCCTATTTCCTAGAAGTATTGCATAGTAATTAAAGTCTTAGAACCCATTTACTTTTTTTTTTTAATTTATTTTTAAGTTATCTCTACACCCAATTTGGAGCTTGAACGCACAACCTCAAGAACAAGAGTTGTGTGGTTCAGCCAGGCACCCTAAACCCATTTACTTTTTATTTTTCTTAATAGACATTAGGTTCATAGAATTTGATTAATTATAATTCTTGGTTTATAACAGTTCATCAATTCAGGCATTATATTTTTTAAGGTTTATTTATTGAAAAATTTAGTAAGCTGAGTAACCAGAATTTACCAGCCAAACCAGTAAGTAGCACATTTTCTGTAACATACATCTGTGTGCTCCTCCCTTGTTGTTTTCTCCCCCCATCAAAGCTAATCACTATCTTGAATTGTTTTTATTTCCTTATTTTTTTTTAAGATTTTATTTATTTATTTGTCAGAGAGAGAACACACAAGCAGGGGGAGTGGCAGAGGGAGAAGCAGGCTGCTCGCTGAGCAAGAAGCCCGATGCTGGACTCTATCCCAGTACTGTGGGATTATGACCTGAGCCAAAGGCAGACACTCAACCGACTGAACCACCCAGGCTTCCCTATTTCCCTATTTTTAAAAAATCTAATTTTGCTTATTTTCTGATGCTGCAAACGATAATCATACTATTTGTAGTTCTACAAGGGCCTTGTATTTTCACTTAATATTAGGTTACTAAGATTTCAACTTTGTGTGGGCCTGTAGTTTATTTTTTTTCATAACCGTAAAATATTCTTTTGTGTATATTTAAAAGAAATCATACTATATCCATTCTCCATTCAGTGGGCATTTGGCTTCTCCTACCACATTTAGCATTATGAGTAGTACTGTCTTATAAGTTGTATAATTGTGTGTGCATGTGTGTGTGTGCTGTTATACGGTGTTATGTATGTTTGTTAGTCCAAATCTACATAAGTTCTTAGGTACCTAGAAGGGAATTTGTGGGTTGTAAAGATGAAAGTTCCAGTATACAAGGTAATGGCAAATTGTTGTTGTTTTAAATTTTATTCATTTATTTGAGAGAGAGTGGGTGAGCAAAAGAGAGTGCAGGAGATGGGGTGGGGTAGGGACAGAGGGAGAGGGAGAAGCAGACTCCCCGCTGAGCAGGGAGCCCGATGTGGGGCTTGATCCTGGGACTTCAGGATCATGACCTGAGCCTGAGTCAGATGCTTAACTGACTAAGCCACCCAGGTGCCCTAGCAAATTGTTTTCTAGAGAGATTATATTTGTTTATTCATACATCCATCACTTATGAAAGTTTGGGTGTTTTTTTTTTTAAAGTTTGAGTTTTAAAACTCACTTTGGAAGCCATTTGGGTCTGTTAAGCTTCTTGCAGAAGAAATTTTTTTTTTTTTAAGATATTTGTTTATTTGACAGAGACATAGCGAGAGAGGGAACACAAGCGGGGGAGTGGGAGAGGGAGAAGCAGGCTTCCTGCAGAGCAGGGAGCCTGATGCGGGGCTCTATCCCAGGACCCTGAGATCATGACCTGAGCCGAAGGCAGACCCTTAACGACTGAGCCACCCAGGCGCCCCTGCATAAGGAATTTTTAACTATTACTTTGATTTTATTAATAGAGTTATAAGAATAGGCTATTACTATTGACTTAGTTTTGGTAAATTATACTTTACTTGGAGTGTTAGTCCATTTCATTAAATTTTCAAGTTTATTAGCATATAGTTGTTGGTAATGCTTTCAAATAAACAATGTTTGCTTTGATAAATTTTTTTTTTCTGGTTTCAAATTCTTTTTCTGTTTTCAAATTCTTTGATTTCATGCTCTTTATGTCCTTGCTTTAGATTTATTTTGCTTTTTTTTTTTTTTTTTTGGTAGCATCTTGAGGTGTAGAATCTTAGACGTCTAAGTCTCAGATCAGTAATCTAAGATGAATATTTTGTGCTATAAATTTTCTTTTTCTCTCTCTCTTATTATTTTTTTGGAGAGGGAGGTAGGGGAGGAGCAGAGGGAGAGGGAGGGAAAGAGAGAGAATCTTAAGCAAGCTCCATGCCCACTTGTGGAGCCTGACATAGGGCTCGATTTCACAACCCTTAGATACGACTGGAGCCCAAATCAAGAGTTAGACACTTAACCAATTGAGCCACCCAGGCACCCCTATAAATACTCTTTTAAGAACTACTTTCACTACATCCCAAGTTTTGATAATGCTATATATTCATATTCCTACAGTTTGGTGTATTTTTTATTTCCTTTGCAACTTGTTCTTTGATCCATAGATTGTTTTAGGAATGTGTTATTCAGTTTCCAAGTGTTCTTAACATATTTTCCTCTTGTCTTTATATTGATGTCTAGTTTGGTTTTATTGTCAGAGAACATACTCTATACTCTTTTAAATTTGTCAAGATTTGTTTTGTGCTCCAGAATATGATCTGTTTTGGGGAATTTTCTATGTGTTCTTGAAAAGAATCTGTATTCTGCTGTTGTTGGGAGGAGTGTTCTGTAAATGTCAGTTTGATTCCATTGGTTGATGATATTATTTAGTTTTTTATATCCTTGCTGGTTTTCTGTGTGATGGTGACTAAGATAGGGATATTGAAGTTCCCCACTTATTTGCAGGTTTGTTTATTTCTTTTTTCAGTTCTCTGGATTTTTGCTTTGTATATTTTGAACTTGTGTTATTTTGTGTATACACAGAATTTTTATGCATTCTTGGTAAGTGCATCCTTTTATCATTATGTAATAATACTCTTCTGTCCCTGGTAATTTTCTTGCTCTGAAGTGTATTTTCTGTGATATTCGTCAGCTATTCTTTTTTTTTTTTTTTAAGATTTTATTTATTTATTTTAGAGAGAGAGAGAGCACATGAGACGGGGGGAGGGTCAGAGGGAGAAGCAGACTCCCTGCCGAGCAGGGAGCCCGATGCGGGACTCGATCCAGGGACTCCAGGATCATGACCTGAGCCGAAGGCAGTCGCTTAACCAACTGAGCCACCCAGGCGCCCCGTCAGCTATTCTTTTCATTCATGTTTGCCTGGTATGTCTTTTCTCATTTTTTTTTTTTTTTTTTTTTTAAGCAGGGGGAGTGGGAAAGGGAGAAGCAGGCTTCCTGTGGAGCAGGGAGCCGGATGCAGGGCTCGATCCCAGGACTCTGGGATCATGACCCAACCTGAAGGCAGAAGCTCAACGACTGAGCCACCCAGGCGCCCCTCATCCATTTTCTTTTAACCTACTTGTATCATTATATTTGAAATGAGTTTCTTGTAAACAATATATAGTTGAGTCACTTTTTTTATGGGTCGCTCTCCCAATTTTATTTAGTGTATTTGCATTATGTTTACTGTAATTATTGATATATTGGGACTTAAGTATATCATGTTATAACTTCTATTTATTCCCTTTATTTTTCATTTTTCTTTTCTGACCTTTGTATGGATTACTTGAACATATTTTACTATTCCATATTTTACTATTTTCTTTATAAGGTGATTTTGAGTATATATATATATATTTTTTTTAGCGATCACTCTAGGGAATTCTGTATATAGACAAAACATTATATTCTACTAGTAAAGATATTTTACCACTTAAAGTGAATTGAAAATGAAATATTACCAAATTATGTCAATTCCTTAACTCTCTCCCCTTTATAATTCAGTTTTTGTTTTTTTTTTTAAGATTTTTTTCATTTATTAGCATGAGGGAGGTTGGGGCAGGGAGAGTGGGCAGACAGGGCAGAGGGAGAGGGAGAAGCAGACTCCTGGCTGAGCAAGAAACCTGATACGGGGCTTAATCCCAGGACCCTGGGATCATGACCTGAGCCAAAGGCAGATGCTTAACCAACTGAGCCACCCAGGTGCCCTATAATTTAGTTTTCTTAAGTATTACCTCTATATACATTGAGAACCATATCAAATAGTGTTATTTTGATTTCAGCAGTCTAATTTTAAAAACTCAAGAGGAGAAGTGTGGTCTATTTAATTTACCCATGTATTTGTTTTATTCTTCATATCTTGGTGATAATCTTCTATCTACTTTGTTTGATGTTAATATAGCTACTCCAGCTTTCTTTACATTAGTGTTAAGATGCTAACTCTTTTTCTAACTTTTTAACCTATTGTCACTTTATATTAGGCAGCATATAGTTATGTCTTAAAATTTCACGATCTCTGCCTTTTAATTGGGGTATTTAGACCAATTATATTTACTGCAATTATTGCTATGCTTGTTCCTGTTTTTTTTTTTCTCTTATTTCAAATTGAGTATTTTTTGTGTGTGTAATTCTATTTTATTTCTTTCCTTTGTTGGATTATTAGTTGTTACTCTTGTTCTACTGATAATTTTAGGATTCAAAATATATAACTTTAATTTGTCATAGTCTATCCCAAGTAATATTATTCACTTCACATACAATATTAGTACATCACAGCAATAATATCCGTGCCATTTACTGTCTTGATCTTTTGTTCTTGTACATTTTACATTGATATATATTAAATATCGAACTGTATTCTGGTTTTCCTTTAAACAGGATTCCTTCCCTCTAGTTAATTGACACATTCATTACCTTACATATTTACCTTTTGTTGTTTGTTTGTTTTTGGTGAGAGCATTTTTAAGTTTTATTCTCTTAGCAGATTTCAGTTATACAGTAGAGTGTTAGTGACTAGATCTTCAGACCTTACTCATCTTATAGCTGACTTTGCGTTCTTTTACAACCTCTCCCTATTTCTTGCACTCCCCAGCTTCTGTCAACCAGTATTTGTAGCTTTTTCCATTTTCTCCTCTTTCCAGTACTACACTTGTGTGAGATGTTTTCTTTTAGTCCCTCATGTCTTTTATACCCACTTTGATATTTTCTGTTCCTTTTCTTTTTTTATTTCTTATGGGAAAGTTCATTGAATGTATCTTTGTGTTTTCTGATTCTTTCCAGCTATGCCACATCTAGTGTTTACCTTTTCCATTGAGTGTAATAGGGGCTCTGGCCTCATCCCCAATTCTGTTTATATCTGATATTGGGAAATGGTGTCCCTGGACACCTAGCCTATGTTTTGAGAGACCAGGGATGCCTACTCTTGAGAGTGTTGTTAATGGTTCCATAAGAGGTTCTTTTGTCATGATACATGGAAGTAAGAATGTCTTTGCTATAATTCCTGTATTCTTCAGAGAATCTTCTTATTGTGTAAGTCATAGTGAGCAATGTTTTATAAGTTTTGAAGCAGTGAACAATTTTGAAGGGACAGATGTAGGGGTAGTAGGAGAGATAAGGATATGGGCATTTATTTAGTTTTGTTTGCTGAGAGAGTTTATGATTTAGTAGGGTGGACCCAAGAATGTGCGTTTCTTGAGTTTTTTGGTGATGCTGATAACAGCTGGTCTGGGGAATATATTTTGAGAACTGCTGGATTAGATGATATCTTGACTTTGGGCTCTGATTCCTTTACCTTGAATTAGGGGTGTCGTCTAACTTGGGGATCATTTTATTAACACTTAATAAAAGTTCTATAGCAATTTCTCTTGGTACTTAAGTAGCCTGTTTAAAATCACTGCATTAATGTTTTATTTTAGTGATCATTCAGGATATGTTCGTCCAGTACCAGTGCCACGCAGTTTAAATAGTGATATTTCCTATTTTGGTGTTGGGGGCAAGCAGGCTGTTTTCTTTGTTGGACAATCAGCCAGAGTAAGTAAAAAGGTTTCTTATAAATAAAAGTTGATTAAAAATATTTTGAGGTTGATTCTGTCTAAATGTGTTAACCAGTTTAACTTTTAGGAATTTTTTAAGTACTCTTTTTAATATTTAACAGATGATAAGCAAACCTGCAGATTCCCAAGATGTTCATGAACTTGTGCTTTCTAAAGAAGATTTTGAGAAGAAGGAGAAAAATAAAGAGGCAATATATAGTGGATATATTAGAAACAGAAAGGTATGATACATTTTAACTCATTAATTATAAAGTTATTACTGTTGGACATATGATAGAAACAAAAATTTTTTTTTCAATTTCTATCCAAGATACTTACACTATTGCTTTAAAAGTTGAAGGTATGGCATTTTCAAATTGTATTAATTTTTATCTTTTTCCTTTTGTCATGTGAATAGCAAAAAGTGACTATTTACATGCTTTTTCAGGCTGGAAGTCTTCAGGCAACAACTTGTCTCATAAAGCTAGCTTCCTGGAAATTGCTCATAAAATAGTAAACTTTTTTCCTTACACTGAGATTGAATTTTTAAACCTTTTTTGGTCTAACAATTTCAAGTTAGATAATAAGCTTTTAGGAAATCAGAGCTCCAGAGAAATAAATGAGTGATTTATTTCTGTTAGAAATTTACATTCAGATTCTAATTTTAGTGAGCAGAATGTTAGCAAATTTGGATCGTGGTGGTGAGTATATAGTATTTATTGTATTATTCAACTTTTCTCCACTTGAAACATTTTAGAATTTTTTAAATGTTTTTTAAAAATTATGATTTTTAAGTAGGCTCCATGCCCAGTATAGGGCTTGAACTCACAACACTGAGATTAAGAGTCATGTGCTGTACCCACTGAGCCAGCCAGGCACCCCTAAAATCTTTAATTTTGAGCTGCTTAAATTTTTTTCTGATTCTGAAGTAAGTTGTAAAAAATGTATAGGAAACTTAAAGTCTCAAATTCTGGGAAGAAATTTCTAGTTGAATTTCTAGTCTAACTTTTTTTTTTTTTTCTTTAAGATTTTATTTATTTGACAGAGAGACACACAGCGAGAGAGGGAACACAAGCAGGGGGAGTGGGAGAGGGAGAAGCAGACTTCCGCCGAGCAGGGAGCCCGATGTGGGGCTCGATACCAGGACCCTAGGATCATGACCTGAGCCAAAGGCAGGCGCTTAACGACTGAGCCACCCAGGCGCCCCTCTAGTCTAACTTTTTTATTATATGCTTTCAGGGTTTTGTTTTTTGTTTTTTATTTTAATTCCAGTGTTGTTAACATAGAGTGTTATATATTAGTTTCAGGTGTACAATATAGTGATTCAACAATTCCATATATTACTCAGTATTTATCTAGATAAGTGTACACTTACCTGAAGCTAATGTAACACTGTAATACTGAAGTTAAAATAAAACCTCCTTATTGGCATCTTGAGTTTTGGGGGTGGGGGAAGTGTACTCTTAATCTCCTTCATATACTTACTTTTTAAAAATATATTTACACTTTTGAGCCACATTTTTTAACATTTTGGGTATTTCTCCATTTCATAAAATATTTTTGTACACGTGCACTTTTAATAGGTTTATAGCAATTTGTATTGTAATTTAACTATTCTATTGAGCATTTAACTTAAAGGATTTTATTATAATTATAAATAAAGACACTGCCATGAATGTCTTTGCATAACATTTTGCCCAAATTAGTTTTTTCTTCGTACAGATTATAGAATTTTAAAAGTGTGACAATGAATTTGAACTTTTTAAATGTTCACGGTGTGGATTACAAATTGCTTTTCTAAAAGGTTAAACCCAAGTCAAATACAGTCCCCAAAACAGTATATGGAAGTGCCTATCTGATAACTTCCTTATTTTTAAAAAGTGGAGTGGAGGGGAAGGCAGCAAAATGCTGGCAATTTGACAGGTGAAAATAATACCTTTATTAAATGGGCTGAATATTTTTTTTTTAATTTATAAGCCACTTTCTTCTATATAACATCACATTCTCTCTTGTCCAGGAAATTTCTTCATTTTGCTCATCTCACTTTTTCTTTCCCTTTTTAAATTTGTTGCATTTATTACACAGTTTATGCATCTTATTATATTTACATAATAGTATTCCATCTTTTTCATTTTATGTTACTGTCCCAAAGCCCTATATGGTGTATTTGTGGAAATACTTGCCATGTCAAAACAGGTGAAAAATAGGAATTGAGAATTTAAGTGTTTCTCAAAACTGTATAGGTATGATAAAACTTGGATAGAACTATTATCTCTTGGGTCGTCATTTCTGCCATTTTTTCCTGTGATTTGTGCTTAATTTGTGCCAACAAGCATCTCATGGATACTAATAGGTCCCTGGTCCTTTTTTTTTTTTTTTTTTTTTTTTTCCCCTGACCAGTCTTTCCCAGCCTACTTTTTGGTTTCTCCAACTCTTATACACAGTCTTGTGTATAGAGTTGGTGGCTCTTGATTTACCACCAGGAGTCTTGCTTTTTCTAGGGGGCAATATATATGCCACTTAACACCAACAGTTCTCAAATCTGTATTTCTTGTCAAGACTTTTAAGATTGAGACACTGAATCAGGCTGGACTCCACTGAGGAAACAAATCATTCTAGACACTTCAAACAGAAAAGGATTTAATAAAGGGAATTAGATGCTTGCATGATCATTTGAAGGGCTAGGAATGAACTCTTTGCTCAGCCTCCTAGAAGGATACTCTGGGGCACTCTGAATTGGCCTTCAAGGGATGCTGCAACATCTGCTATAATCATGAAGTTGAAGGACCACCACTGGATCAGGAATTTAGAAACCTGCCTTATCTGTGATCCAGGAGTTGGAAAAGTCTTGCTGGCACAGTTCCTCCAACACCAAAATACAGACCTTTTGGCTATAACCGGTGCTGTATCAGTGCTAACATTTGAAGCCGGAACCTGAGTATCCAGTCGTTCAGTACCTTGCATAACAGAAAATGTTCAAGAAATCTCAGGAAATGGCCTTCGTCTTATTTTCCCCTTCTAAATTTTTGGCTACTACATCTAATTGGTGAAACCTAATTTGCATCCACCACCTAAAATGTAAGGGAGTCTGAAAAGTAGACTTTTGGCTTTCCATTCCCTGCAGTCCAGGAAGGGACAATAAAAGGTGGGATGGGGTGCTCAATACCAGCTGATCATATCTGGCACACTGATTTCCCATTTCAGTTAGATGCCTTTCCCCAGATGTTCCATGAATATCTCACTTTTGGTGCATCCAAAATAAAATATATCTACAAACCTTTTCTTTCCTCTTTCCCACTTTTCCCCCAACTACTCTTTGCAATTAACAGTGTCCCCTGGCCAAGTAGTTAGTAATCGTAATCCTTGTTAATCATTCACCATTCAGTTCTTTTAACATAGTTTTTCATCTGCCCTTTCTTCCATCCATTTTCACTGCTTGATTCAGCAGACTCTTCTTTCATGATGTATTTATCATATACTTTAAACTACCTTGTTTGCCTTATACTCTCAAATCCTTCATGTTCTCATTGGGCTGGAATGTTCTAGTCATGCGCTAGGTAAATGTCACCCTCTTTTTAACTCTGTAGCTCTTGGTTCATCTCTTTATAATGGCACATTGTTTTGTAATCATTTGTTTCTCATCTATCAGAATTTGTAGGGAGGGAAGGCACTGGTCTTATTTAACTCTATCTTCCCTTGTACCCATGTTGAGTCGTATAACTTAGAAGGTGCTCGATAAATATTTGGTAATGAACCTGCATCACTAGTAAACTAATCCACAAGCTCCCAAAGTGTATAAAATATTACTTGTAGCTGTAATATTAGTGTATAGGGATGCATTGGAATGGTTTTGGAGGGTTTGTTTTTATTTATAAGAAGTGGTAATGTATGCTTATTTTAAAAAATCAACCAGTTTCCTAAATGTAATAGTTTGGTGTGTATCCTTAAAAGCTTTTATGTATATGGCAACATACATAGTATATATATGCGTGTAATTTTAACACATAAAGACTTAAGAATAAAAATCGAGATGTTTGTAATTCTTATCCTCAAACACTCTTTACTCTTTCCCCCTCCCCACTTCCCTTCTAAGCAAGCTATAGATAATCTCTGAAAGTGGACTAGGGTCCAGGATTATTTTATTCCCTTTTAAACACAGTGCCTTTGGGCTAAGCCACCTGGGTTCAGGCTACATCCCACTTTTCTTGAACATGGAGGGCTGGGCATTTATTCGTCCTGGCCAAGTTAAGTGGTAGGTATCCCAAGCAGGGTCTCATTCCACCCTAGGGTAAGTGTCTTTAGTTTTTTTCAGCATTTTAAAACTCAGTATATATATATATATTTTCTTACCTTTTCTTTTATAATCCAAAAATTGATTTAATCAGCATTGTGGTGTAGGGTACTCCTGTATATATGCCCGTTTAGCAATTTGTATTAAAGCTATCCTGTTCTCACAGCATTGTACATACTCATCTGATTTGTCTTGGGCTATTTTCCTTCAAAAGTTTTTTGAAGCCTGTTTATGAAACTAAGCGAATCATATTAGAAGTTAATGTAAATGTTATTTGTATATTACAATTAAGTGTATCTAATCTGTTGTATTTATATTCACTCTCCTAGCCATCTGATTCTGTTCACATTACAAATGATGATGAAAGATTTCTACATCATCTTATCTTAGAGGAGAAGGAAAAAGATAGCTTTACTGCTGTGGTTATCACAGGAGTACAACCAGAACACATACAGTATTTGAAAAATTATTTCCTTCTTTGGACAAGACAGTTAGCGTAAGTAATTACCTGATTCAGAACATGTTGCTATGTATTCTTTTTAAGACAGAAAATATTAGAGCTACATTGAAACCTCTTGGCTGTGTGCTTTGCTTCTGTCTCATTTCCTTCCCTTAAGTGCAGTAACCAGTACTCTAAGGTTAACGTTAAAACAGTTCTCTATTCTGTAAATATTTATTGATCACCTGTAGCATATTGATCATTATTTGAGGGGCAGGCTTTTAAGACCTATGATAAAATTTAAAATAAACTTCAGAATTTATCAAATTCAACACCATCACTTTCATATTCCCCTTTTGTGCTTCTTCTCTATAGCATCTGTCATAATCTTGCATACCATGTATTTTCATTTTTTTTCTCCCTTCCTCCGTTGGAATGTCTTTTTTTCCTGCACTGCTATATCCCTATATCCCTAGTGTTTCCTGTTAAATAGTAGATGCTCAGGGGCGCCTGGGTGGCTCAGTCGTTAAGCGTCTGCCTTTGGCTCAGGTCATGGTCCCGGGGTCCTGGGATCGAGCCCCGCATCGGGCTCCCTGCTCAGCGGGAAGCCTGCTTCTCCCTCTCCAACTCCCGCTGCTTCTGTTCCCTCTCTCGCTGTGTCTCTCTCTGTCAAATAAATAAATAAAATCTTAAAAAAAAAAAATAGTAGATGCTCAGTAAATGTTAATGAGTGCATGAAGTCTATTAAAATAATATATGCAAATGTGCCTATATGACATATTAATATATTTTCAGTACATCTTTGTGTATTTATTCCAGGAAAACTTTTAGAGTATAACATATTCCATTAGAACAAATCATCAGAATATTTAATGGTTCTTAGTGTTTTTCTGTAGTTACATAGTAAATACCATTTACTGGATCACTTCAATAATTTGCATTAGTCCACATTACTGAGTCTTGCAAAAATGGGTACATCTGCACGAAATTCACTTTTTTAATTAGATATTATTTTATTAAGATTTTATTTATTTATTAGAGAGCACAGAGGAAGAGGGAGAAGCGGGCTCCCTGGAGCCTGAAATCATGACCCGAAGGGAAGGCAGCCACCCAACAGACTGAGCCACCCAGGCGCCCATAAGATTTTATTTTTAAATAATCTCTACACCCAACATGGGGCTCCAACTCAAAACCTGGGATCAGGATTTACACACTCCACCAACTGAGCCAGGTGCCCCCCAAATTCACATTTTTTAAAAAGTATTTTTTTCACATTTACCCAAAAGGCTATTGCACTTAATTTGAGATTCTTTATTTTATACATAAGTGTATACTAACAGTTTAATTTTTTTCTAAAAAACTAAAATTTTAATTTAATTTTTTTATTTTTAAGATTTTATTTATTTGAGAGCGTGTGTGAGAGAGCATGAGCAGGGGGAGGGGTAGAGGGAGAAGCCGACTCCCCACTGAGCAAGGAGCCCGATGTGGGACTCGATCTCAGGACCCTGGAATCATGACCTGAGCTGAAGACAGATGTTTAACCGACTGAGCCACCCAGGTGCCCGGAAAATAATTTCATTTTAGAAGTACCTTTTCTCTTGTAGAATATTGATGTTTATTGACTGTAACCCAAGAATTTTAAATATAGACTTGGGAATTTTTATTCTCTAAGTCCATATTTCATTAGCTATTTTGTAATTATTTCTTTTAACCAAAGGAACTCAGTGTACATAGCACATAATTAGAATATAATCTTGCTCTAACAAAGAGTAACATATTACTTTAACCATTCTTTGAAACCTATCTGTTAAGCTAATTATAACACTTTCTGAATATATTATTGTAACCTTACTGTTGATTATGATAACACTTTTGAGGTGCATGAAGAAAGATCTGAAGATTTTCAGTAATTTCCTTTTATCTCATTATTCTAAAGAGTAGCTAGGATAATTTTTTAAAATTAAAATTCATACAAAGGAACATTGCAAATTCCTGTTTGAAGAGTAATGATAGATGTATGTTTTAGCCATGAATAGTCTCACCAAAATATCTTTTAAAACTTTAAAGTGGTAAGAGTTCTGAATTGGTGATTTTTGAAGGGATAATGTTGAATTTATTAGTTTTGCTTTGGGAATTTGGGGATGAGATTGTCTTGATGCTGTAGGAGAGGAGGGATGAGAGTTATGGAATGATATTCTCATATTGAGATAAATTTAAATCCTACATACTCTCTGATATTTAAGTCCTTTCTAGAACATTCCTGACAAGTAGAATTATAGTCTCTTGCCTTCTGGTTTTCATTTTTTTTGATAAACTATACTTTTGGGAGGTGTAAACTATGTGGGCTTTTTACGTTGGAAAGGCCTGGATTGTAGTCCACCTCTCAAACTCTAGTTCTGTAATCTTAGTTCAAGTATATAACCCCCTTGCATCCCAGTTTCTGTATCTATAAAATGAGGTATAGTAATACCTTCATCTTAGGATTGTTTTTACCATTAAATGGGATATGCTGTATTTAAGAATGCTTAGTATAGTGGCGCCTGGATGGCTCAGTTGGTTAAGCATCTGACTCTTGATTTCCACTCAGGTCATGATCTCAGGATTATGAGATCAGGCCCCACGTCAGGCTCCATGCCTGCTTAAGATTCTCTCTCCCTCTCCCCTCTTACCCCTGCATGCCCCCCCCCCAAAAAAAATGCTTAGTATAATGTTTAGCACCTACCAAATAGTAGTTATAAAAATTTTTTGTAGATTATTTTATGAACTGTAATTTTATGAATTAAATTGAATTAAAAGTATAAAGTATTTTTCTGTATTTTAGGCATATTTATCATTACTATATTCATGGCCCAAAAGGAAATGAAAAACGTACATCAAAAGAAGTTGGACCTTTCAACAACATTGATATTGAAGTAAGATAAAATTCTTTCTTAGAATAATACAGATTATGAGGTATCTGTTCCAGTTCCAAGTGACTCTGGATAAGAAAAATCAATAATTAGACAACCTCTCTCTCCCTGTGTTTCTCCAAAGTACTTTGGCAAATAGATATTTAAGTAAAGAGACCATTGCTCAACGTATGTGGTTTTTGAGCCTTTATTTACTATAGTACTTGATTTCTCTTTTTCCCCTGTCTTCTACAGAGCTAACATCATGTTTCAAAGCAGGGAGAAAAAGGAATATAAATGTTTCTCTTTGTTCATAGAAGTCTTAGGATGATGAAGTAAGGTTTAGAAGCACAGAATATTTGAATACTGGGTTCTCAATATCCTTGCCCACACATTGGGAAGAATTTCACATTATCATTGTCCCACTTCCTACCTCTAAGCACGAAACCTTAAATGTACTCCTGAGTTATCTGTTCATCAGCTCTGCTTTGCTCTTTCTTTGCTTACATTCTGTATTTTTAGTAGTATATTATATTCCTTATTGAGATGCTACTTAATGGTTATTTAAGCCATATATAAACATATATACAATTAAGCTATATGATTACTTGTATAAATACAAGTTTTGCCTATTTTGTTGTTGGATCATAGTTGAGAACAAAAGTAAATTCACCATAGAATTTAATTATTTTTGTTTTATTTTTATTTTAGATTTCTATGTTTGAAAAGGGGAAGGCACCTAAGATTGTCAACCTAAGGGAAATAGAAGATGACATGCAGACGTTGTATATAAACACAGCAGCTGATAGTTTTGAGTTCAAGGCTCATGTTGAAGGAGATGGTGTAGTGGAAGGGATTATTCGATATCACCCTTTCTTATATGATAGAGAAACTTACCCCGATGATCCATGCTTTCCATCAAGTATGTTAATCTGTTATCTTAGCTACAAAATGTGAAGTTGTGATTTAGGATTGTTTAACCATTATTATTAGTTGGGCTGTTAAGGCTAGATAAAATAAAACTTTTTTCTTTATGAATATCTTAGGTATTTATAATTTTTATAATTCTTGATTTTTGTGTGTATTTACTTCCAGACGAATAAAGCATTGGCTTTAAAGAACATTACATATTCTTTTCTCATGGATTTCTTACTGAACTTTTAGCTATGTACTGCATATTAATCCTTAAACATCCCCATATTGTCTTCCCTTTTTGTAGGTATTTATCAAGAAGCTTTAAGCTTTATATAGTCATACTGGTTTTTTCTTTATGCTTTCTGATTTTGTCTTGCTGTGGAAAGCCTTCATACACTTCAGATTATAAAAAGATCCTATAGTTTTATTTTTTAACCATTTTATGTTTAAATCTTTAATGCATTTATAATCTCCTTTTTTGTGTGTACAATGAGGTGGGGCTTTGACTTAATATTTTGCATGTTAGTATTTGGTTTCCTGGCATCAGCTACTGAATGTCACTATTTTTTAAATGGTTTGAAATATTACTTTCATAATAATATTAAGTTCCCATAAATACATAGATCTGGATTCTTTAAGGTATTGATATATTTTATGTTTATATACATGAGTAATGATACTCCTGTAGCTTTATACCATGTACTGATACCTGTAGGGTAGGAAACTTACTATTCTTTTTTGAGAAAATTCTTAATCTTTTGCTCTTCTGGATAAATTTTGGAATCACTTTGTACATTCCCTTTAAAAAATCCTAGTGGAATTACTGAAATTGCATTGAATTCATAGATTAACAATATTAAACTTCTTCATTCAGAATACTTCCTTAGTATATTTTTAGACTTGTGGGTTCTGGAACCAGATTTCCTAATTTAAATCCCATCTTTACCACTTTCTATTGTGTAAACTTTGACAAACTATCCTTGTCTCCATTTCTCTGTGAAATGGGAGGTAATCTCTTTCCTTGTAGAGGTGTTGTGAATGTTAGATAAGAAACTGGTGCAAATGCTTAGAATAGTGTCCAGTAAGTGCTCATACATGTTATTACTCAGTGGCTCTACCTCCCATGATTTTGCTTACCCCTTTTTAATTTGACATTTGTAATTTTTCTATGTGTAGACAAAAAGATAAAGTTCTTCAAATGATACCTTAAAATAAGTTTTCTCAAAGCAAAGTGATTTGGTTTAAAAGAAAGGAACTTCTTTGTGTTTTTTTGTGGGTGAAGAAGGGTTTATTTTGGGTGGGTGCCTCAATGCCAAAATAACTAAGGTGTTTGATCCTAATTTGTTTGGGTATATGAAAATGTATTGGTAAGAAGCATAAAAATGTTTATAGGCAATTGTGCTAATTATGTGTTTGATGCTTTGTAATGTGTGTCACCTGAATCTGATCTTTGAAAAGTTAGTATTTGAAATAAAATTAAATTTAGTATTATTGATTGATTTGTTCAAACTAGGCAAAGTTGTTGCTACTAGACACTGTAGATTTCCCAGGTGACTTTTATGTGAACATATTGGTTCTGACAGAATTGTGAAACCTGTATTTGAGGTACAGGATTCAAGCTTCTATATTTGTAGGGAAGAAGGATTCTACTATAGGGCATAATCTCTGTATGTGTGACCCTCTTACTCTATAAATAGATTTTAAAGATTGCAGGCTCAGTAGCTAGTGTAGTACCCCTAACACAGATTGATAAGTATATAAGTAACTATATATTGATGTAAATCAGTAACACCCATTGGTAATGTGGAACCACTTTGGAAATCTGCCTGTCTGAGGGCAAACTAAGAGTAAAGCTGTCACTAAGTTGTATAGAAAGCAGTGTGAGATATCTTATGAGCTTTTGTTACAGTTTCTCTGAAGCAACTTTAATATTTCACTTAAAGAAGTTGGTTACTCAGTGGTAAAAATTGCATAAATTTTATAGCAATAAACAGTTTGCTCCACTCATGCCTTTGCTTTAGAATTAAAAGATGAAGATGATGATGATGATTGTTTCATACTTGAGAAAGCAGCAAGAGGGAAAAGGCCTATTTTTGAATGTTTTTGGAATGGACGGCTAATACCATATACATCTGTTGAAGAGTGAGTTTTGATTTTTGCTGAAATTACATTGTTTCGTAAATCGAATTTTTTACTAATTATAGTATTAATATTTTGTTCTGTTCAAGCTTTGACTGGTGTACTCCTCCAAAGAAGAGAGGGCTTGCACCAATTGAATGTTACAATAGAATATCTGGTGCATTATTCACTAATGACAAATTCCAGGTCAGCACAAATAAACTGACTTTTATGGATCTTGAGCTAAAATTGAAAGATAAGAACACCCTTTTTACAAGGATTTTAAATGGACAGGTATGATTTTAAATATCAATCTTGAATATTTGCATATGTTCTATTTTAAGTACGATGAAAGTCACAAATATGAATTTGTACTGATAATTTACATGCTTTTTATTAAATCATAAGAATATATATAAATTTTCTTCATGAGCATTTATGTGTTGACATTACTCAAAAATTTCAAAACGATTAGACTGTGTTTGAATAAAATTTACAGACCTTTATTTAGATCTTAATATCAAGACCTTAACAGTGAGTAGAAGCTACAGAAGCATGTTGACTTGATGAGAGCATATGAGAATAATATTATATACTACAAGGGCTATATGTTGAAGTGCAGTATAAAAATTTGGTAGGCTTAATTTTTTTAATGATTAAGATACTGATTTTCCAATTGCAAGTTAGAAAAATTTAAAGTGAAATCATTTTTAATTTTGTCCCATTTTCATTTGGAAATGGTGTATTAATGGAGTAAGGTATATAGGAAGAAATGAATTTATTTAACTTTATGCATTATCTTCCATAAGAGTATGTAGTGTGAAGATTTTCTTCCTTACTAATTCTCTTAAAGACAGGCGTTAAACAGCTTATGCTTGAGTATAAATCTCTCTATGTATCTCCCAACAGGGCAAAGAACAATAAGCAGTGACACATTTTTTTATGTTTTAGTAGAAAACACTTAGTTTTTATTTCATGTCTTAACTTTCTTGAATAGGTAATACGGATATATAATACGTAACTAAAAGGAAAAATGTGAAATGTGTTTTGTATAGCAGTGTTTCTCAACTTCCTTCCTTCTTTCTTTCTTTCTTTTTTTTAAGATTTTATTTATTTATTTGACAGAGAGAGACACCGCGAGAGAGGGAACACAAGCAGGGGGAGTGGGAGAGGGAGAAGCAGGCTTCCCGTGGAGCAGGGAACCCGATGTGGGACTCAATCCCAGGACTGTGGGATCATGACCTGAGCCAAAGGCAGACATTTAACGACTGAGCCACCCAGGCGCCCCTCTCAACTTCTTTTTCATTATCATCCTCAAAGGAGCTTTTTAGACTTTTTTCCTTCTAGTCATTCCCCCCAATGATATTTACATACTGTAGATATACTGTATATGTATTTATTATATATATGTATATCCATGCTTGATAAATGGAGAGATTTTTATCACCTTGTTGAGAATGTGTATGGTTCACAGCGAGGAGCCTTCTGCTTACCCCTTTCCCATAACCAGCTAGTTCTCTTTCTCGTAGGCAGCCAGTGTTCATCATTTTTCGTGTACTCTAGGATTTATACAAGGGAAGGAAAGCTTTGTTACTTGTAGTAACCATTGAGACCTTGGTTCCAAAGATGATAGCAAAGATTTTCTTTCTTAGCAATGCTTCTGTTAGAAATCTAAAATTAGGGCGCCTGGGTGGCTCAGTTGGTTAAGCGACTGCCTTCGGCTCAGGTCATGATCCTGGAGTCCCAGGATCGAGTCCCGCATCGGGCTCCCTGCTCGGCAGGGAGTCTGCTTCGCCCTCTGACCCTCCTCCCTCTCATGCTCTCTGTCTCTCATTCTCTCTCAAATAAGTAAATAAAATCTTAAAAAAAAAAAAAAAAAAGAAATCTAAAATTATATGGGAAAAAGTTCCAGGAACATGTTTTAATTTTTTATTAGGTTTTCTGAGGGTGGGGTATGTGGAAGGAAAAAAGGAAGGAATGACAGTGTCTCTGGTTATATTTGTTTACTAGTAGCTATATTTCATAGAACATTAAAGAATTTAATTTTTTTTTTTTTTACAGGAGCAGCGAATGAAAATTGACAGAGAATTTGCTTTATGGCTGAAGGACTGTCATGAAAAGTATGACAAACAAATAAAATTTACATCTTTTAAAGGAGTAATTACACGTCCTGATCTTCCTTCTAAAAAGCAGGGCCCCTGGGCGACATACTCAGCAATAGAATGGGATGGAAAAATATACAAAGCAGGACAGCTGGTAGGTTTAACTTATTTCTAGATTCAATTTTTAATAGAATTTGAAACTAAATTAGATGTATTAGAATTTAACAACAAAATAATGCATGTATTTAGCTCCTCAGGAGCCAGGAAAGAATGAAAAGGTCAAACTGATTTTAATTACATAATTTAACATGGCAATTTTTAAAAACCTGTTTGTTCCTCCAAAGTCTCAGCAAGGTTTTTATTTTTTTCTTACACTAAACTTTACTCAAATGCAGATTCTTAGTTTTTTTATGTAATATGAAGTAATGAGTTTTTTACTAAATTTTTATTAAGTACGTGCTGCTTGTAAATCTGCTTGTTGACTGTATTATGGAGAATGAAGAGATCTAGGAGAGGTCTTTTGTCCTTAGGGGTATTATAGTCTAAAATCAGACATAACCTACACAAAAGTAATAGTAAATGAGAAGGGAATAAATGCTGTGGAAAGAGAGGTAACTGGCAGTTTGGAAGGAGAAGAGAGGATTTTCTGACTTTGGATGGGCCTGGGAGAAGAGCAAATGATGAAATTCTTTGGGCAAGAAGTGGCATTTGTACGGACCTTGAAAGAGGTAGAGGCTTGGGTGTTTGTACAGATATTACAAAGGTCGAAGGGCATCCATTTACTCTGTAAATTCAAGTCATCATCATATATTTAAAGCTTTGGAATTGGATGTGATCACTAGAGAGGTAGTGTGTGTAGCTAGAGCCTGGCTTTTCCAACATACAGAGGGGTTAGAATGAAAAGGATGAGCTAGCAAAGGGAAATAAAAGGGATAAGCTGATGAGATACAAGGAAACTAGGAGAATATGGTATCCCTGAAGTCAAGCGAAGAGTTACAAGGAAGAGGAAGTGATCACTTTTGTCAAATTCTGTATGGTTGTTGAGTAAGGTGCTTTCTCAGAGACCATAATCTGAGCACAGACGGTACAGGTAAGTGCAGTGAGACAGCCAGTAGTAAAGTTGGATTGTCCTGCAATCTGTTGTGTGTGGAAGGAAATAGTTTAGAAATGAGCTGAAAATGTAGATTGTGTTTAAACTCTGGTAGTCCTTGCCGAGAGTTTCTGAATTGGACTAATGAAAATTATCCTTAGATTTTTAAAGCCAAGTAAGGGAAATACCATAGGCAAGCTTTAAGCCAATTGATTTGAAAGAAATAACTTGTAAGAGTTTGTAATTACTGTTCAATAGTCTGAAAGCAAGATTTTATGGGGAGAAAAGGGTTTGAGGTATGTTGGCTTTCATAATTGATTTTGAAGGATTTATGGACCTTTAGACAACATGCGTAGCTATGACATTTTTGTGTGAAGAAGCCACTGTGTCTTTACAAAGATTTGTTAAGAGTAAGTGGAAAACTTATATAAGTAAATATAAATAAATATAACTTTATTAGAATGCTTTTTTCATTAATTTTTCTGATAGATACTGAGTTTTTCCCTTGGATGAAATAGTTCTATGAAATAGTTACTAATCCTGTTTTAGTAAATACTAAAAGCCTTTTTTCTAAAAACTAAATATTAGGTCAAGACAATCAAGACACTTCCTCTCTTCTATGGAAGCATAGTAAAATTTTTTCTTTATGGTGATCATGATGGAGAAGTATATGCCACAGGAGGAGAGGTTCAGATTGCAATGGTAAGATAGCAAGTAATAAAAAATTTTTATTGGAAGTCTCTTGGTACTGCTTACTTTTGTTTAATGCTGAAATAAAGGTACAGTATTTTATATTTTGCTAGCATTTATTTTATCTGTTGGATAAAGTATTGTTAGCATGAATTTTTATGTTTCTTATTTGGTCTTTTAAATAATCTGTAGAGCTTAATATCTATATGCCCAATATTTAACAAACGTGTATGTTATTTCTTGTGTCAAAGTAATTTTGTCAAGCATTTGTAAATTTGTAAAACATTTCGTCCACATTGGAGTAAAAATTGGGAACCAGAATTCTTTCTCAAGAATGAATAACTCCAAAATTAAAGTGGGCTTTGTCCTTCTACCATGTTCTTGTTAATATTTGAATGATATTTAATTATGCCTAAGGAGGTTACATGAAAAATAGAAATAAACACTGTGGTATAATGTAAGAATAGCTATTATGTTTTATATACTGAGTTAGGGTAAAACATGTTTCTTCCAAAGAAACAAGTTGTTTTTTTTTTTTTAAAGATTTTATTTATTTATTCATGAGAGACAGAGAGAGAGAGAGAGAGGCAGAGGGAGAAGCAGGCTCCCAAGGAGCAGAGAGCCCGATGCGGGACTCGATCCCAGGACCCTGGGATCATGACCTGAGCCGAAGGCAGACGCTTAACCATCTGAGCCACCCAGGCGCCCAAGAAACAAGTTTTCATGCAGCTGAATTTGAATAGTTTTTTTTTGAAATGTTGATATAAATTTTTTATTCAGGAACCTCAGGCGCTGTATGATGAAATAAAAACTGTGCCAATTGCAAAGCTTGATAGGACAGTTGCTGAGAAAGCTGTGAAAAAATATGTAGAAGATGAAATGGCAAGGTAATTCACATTTCAAAATGCGGGATAAGAATAATAAACCAAAAAAATGAATTGTGCTTTTAACTATTCTTGAGCATGTTGTTATGAACACATAATAGGACATTTGTAATCTTAGATTTATATATTGTGATGAACTTCTTGCTGTTAAAAAAATGAGAGCTCTGGTTGTAAAAACAGAATCCTGTATTTGTTTTATATAAAATTTCCTCCTTTTTCTATATCTAAAGTGTTACTGTTACAGGCACTATGAATCTGGTATGGTAGAAAACAACTTGGTTTGACCTACAACTAGAAGAAAATTGTAGTAACTGTTGAGAGGTAAAGATTAGTACAAGAGAAATAAAAGAAAGTAGAAAAACAAAACTCTTTGTAGCTCTTGTTTTATTTTTTATTTTTTTAAGGTTTTATTTATTTGACAGGGAGAGAGGGAGAGGGAGAGCACAAGCAGGGGGAGCTGCAGGCCGAGGGAGAAGCAGACTCCCTGCTGAGCAAGGAGCCCGATGCAGGACTCGATCCCAGGACTCTGGGATCACGACCTGAGCTGAAAGCAGACGCTCAGGCGCCCCTGTTTGTACTTCTTGTATAGCTAATGATGCAGTCATTTTTATTCTTAGTGAATCTAATAATTCTTCTATTAAAAGTTTATCTTCTCTTCCAAAGGTAACTTGTATCATAAAAGAGCTGAAAAACCACAAAAAAATGGACAATTCCTGGCTCTTAATACCAAGAGATTTTGTATTATTGTTTCATTAGCCACAGTAATGGTTAGGGAGGAAGAACTTTTTAGATTATTAATCATATAGAATTTTAGCTTTAACTTTTCAAAATATATCAGAAATAAGTATTAAAGTTTCCAGTGACTTCTGTTTATCTAATTAAGACCATAATTAATATAGTTCATGAAACATTAATATGCTGGTTTCATAATAGGCTCCCTGATAGATTGTCAGTAACTTGGCCTGAAGGAGATGAATTATTGCCAAATGAGATTAGGCCTGCTGGAACCCCCATTGGTATGTTTGTTTTTTTTTCCCCTTAATAGTGAAAAATGCTTTTCGTGTGCTTCATGTATTTAATATGTAAAAGACTGTGACAAATTAAAATGCAATGTTAAAACCTAGCAGGCTCATCCCTGTTTTTGGGTGTAACTGAGACATTCTTATTTTAAATTTTGGACTGATAGGTGCATTAAGAATTGAAATACTGAATAAAAAAGGAGAGGCAATGCAAAAGCTTCCAGGAACAAGTCACGGAGGGTCAAAGAAACTCCTGGTTGAGCTCAAAGTTATATTACATTGTAAGTATACAAACTAATTTGGATTTTTTTTTTTTAATTTGGATCTTTAATATTGTTCTTAAATGTGTAATGCAGGTTTTAATATCTTCATATAATTATTGATCTAACAAGCTGATAGACACAGTAGATTTACGTTCAGAAATTCAAATGTGTTATGACTAATTTTTAAATTGATATTTTTGTGGGGTTGTTTTTTTTTTTTTTTTAACTCTATTCTGAATTTTCCCAAGTTGGTAACTGTGGACTAAAATAAGATATGGTGTATATATGCATAGGAATTTGTACTAGATAGGAATTCAGATTAGATAATCCATAAAATCTATTATAAATCAAAAAACTGTGGCTCTGAACCTGTGTGCTAGAAATACTTGCTTTAGATTATAGGCCTGGTATAGGAGAACTGGGTATTATTGCCCATCTTGTATTTCCCTAATTTGAATAATCTTGTTTGTTTTCTTGTCCATTGTTTTTGTTTTGACTGCCTAAAGGAATTTTTACTTCTTATGTTTAATAATCTATTCTATCATTATATACTTGTGTGTCTCATCCATGGTTTTTAAAGGCACAATATTTTCAGTATATGTTTATTTCCAACATTTAAAAACTAGTCAGTGATAACATTTATACTTATAAATGTGTTGTTAGGTGTCTCAGCATTGAACAGTTTGACTAACTTATTTTACTGAAATACTTGCATTTTTGGCCTCTGTGACACCCTACATCATACTTCTCCAAATTTGTGTGTGTTTGTGTGACTTAAAACAACATATATTTATTAGAGTTCTGTAGATCATACATTCCAGATGGATTTCATTGACTAAAATCAAAGTGTCAGCAGTATTGAAGGTTGCCTGGGTTGCTCATTTGGTTGGGCGTCTGCCTTTGGCTCAGGTCGTGATCCCAGGGTGCTGAGATCGAGCCCTGCACTTGGGCTCCTCTCTCCCTCTGCTGCTCCCCCTGCTTGTGCTCTCTCGCTCTCTGTCAAATAAAATAAAATCTTTAAAAAAAGGTGTCAGCAGGATTGCATTCCTTCTGGAGGCTTTAGGGCAGCCTTCCCTTTTCCACATTCTAGAATGCATATCCTTGGCTTGTGGCCCATTCCTCCATCTTCAAAGTCAGTACAGTCTCTCTGTGACTCTGACTCCCCTGCCTCCCCTACCTCCCCCACCCCGTATTATTTTTTTCATTGAAAAACTTATTATGTTAAAATATATAAAACATAAATTTATGATTTTAACCATTGTAAGATATACAGTTCATTGGCATTAAATACATTTATACTGTTGTGCAACCATTAACCACTGTCCATCTCTAGAACTTTTTTATCATCCCAGACTAAAACAGTAGTAATAACCTCCCCATCACTCTGTCCCCACAATCTCCTGGTAACCATTGTTCTA
Source organism: Neomonachus schauinslandi (assembly GCF_002201575.2). Taxonomy (NCBI): domain Eukaryota; kingdom Metazoa; phylum Chordata; class Mammalia; order Carnivora; family Phocidae; genus Neomonachus; species Neomonachus schauinslandi. Next base: position 52,291,443 of record NC_058416.1, read on the forward strand.
CTTTCTGTCTCTGTGACTATGATTCTTTTAGGTATCTCAATAAAATACATGAAATCATATTCTAGTGTATGTACCATATTTTGTTTATCCATTTATCCATCGATGGACACTTGGGTTGCTTTCATGTTGAGGTATTGTGAATGATGCCACTGAATATTGGTACGCAAATATCTGTTTGAGTCCCTTATTTCAGTTCCTTTGGATACATACCCAGATGTGGAATTGCTAGGTCATATGGTAATTCTAATGTGTAACTTTCTGAGGAACTGCGATACTGTTTTTCACAGTGGCTGCAGTCTTTTACACCCCCACCAGCAATGCACAAGTTCCAGTATCACCACATCCTTGCTAACACGTTTTCTGGGTTTTTTTGGTAAAAGGCATCCTAATTGGTGTGAAGTGATATTTTGTGGTTTTGATTTGCATTCCCCTAATGATGAGTGAAATTGAGCATCTTTTTGTGTGCTTATAGATATCTCTATATCTTTTTTGGAGAAATGTCTATTCAGATCCTTTGCTCATTTTTTAATTGGATTTTTTATTGTTGAGTTGTAGGAGTTCTTTATATTTGGATAATCCTCATCAGATACTATATAATTTGCAAATACTTTCTTTTCATTCTGTGGACTGCCTTCTCACCCTGTTGGTGGTGTTTTTTGATGCAGAAAATGTAATTCTGATGTAGTCCAATTTTTTTTTTTTTTTTTTTTTTTTTAGATTTGAGAGAGAGAGCATGTGCGGGGGCGGGGGGGTGGAGGGAGGGGTAGAGGGAAAGAATCCCAAGCAGACTCTGTGGAGCCTGACATGGGGTTGAATCTCATGACCCTGAGATTACCTCCTGAGCTGAAACCAAGAGTCGGACACTCAACCAACTGAGCCACCCAGGCGCCCCCAGTTTTTCTGTTTTTGCATTGTTGCCTTTGGTATTCTATCCAAGAAGTCATTGCCAAATCCAGTGTCAGGAAGCTTTTTTTGGTCTAAAATTAGTTTTATCATTTTAGCTCTTACATTTAGTTCTTTGATCCATTTTGAGTTTAATTTATATAGATTAAATTTTTTTGCATGTGGATATCCAGTTTTCATGGCACAAATAATCAGAAACACTGTTCTTTCTCCATTGAATGGCCTAGGCATTCTTGTCAAAAATCATTTGACCATACATTCAAGGGTTTATTTCTGGGCTCTCTGTATAAGTCTCTTCTTATGCCAGTAGCACATTATTTAGATTACTCTAACTACGTAGTAAACTTTGAAAGGAAATGTGAGTTCTCTAACTTTGTTTTTCTTATTCAGGATTGTTTTGGCTGTTTGGGTCCCTTAAAATTCCAAATACATTTAGCATGGGTTTCCTATTTCTGCAAAAAATGGTATTGGGGTTTTGATAGGGGTTATATTGCATCTGTAGATCAGTTGGATGTTATTGTCATCTTAACAATCCATGAACATGATTTTGTATCGTCCAAGTGTGCTGAATTTATTTATTGACAGATAATAAAAAATAAAGTCACTTGAGGGACGCCTGAGTGACACAGTTGGTTAAACATTCGACTCTTGGTTTCAGCTCAGGTGGTGATCTCGGGGTCATGGGATTGGGCCCCATGTTCAGCTTCCCACTCGGTGTGGAGTCTGCTTGGATTCTCTCTCCCTCTCTCTAAAATAAATAAATCTTCAAAAAAGGTTACTTGAAATAATAATCCTTTTTTAATGTTGTCATGTCACCTACTTGATGTATGTTTGGTTTTGTTTATGAATTGCTGTATTTTAATTCTATTTTTTCAATTTTTAAGTCATTTACATAATTTCAGAGTCAGAAATAAACCTTCAGAGAAGTTATGTCATCCCTCTACTCTGTTTACTTCCTCCCTGTTTAGGTAGTAATTTTATTAGTTTTTGGCTTATCTTTCCTGTGTTTCCTGCTATAATGCCGAGTAGGAACAAATATATCATTTCTTACCCTTCTTTATAAAAAAGGTAGCATATTTTATTTATATGTGTGTGTGTGTGTGTGTGTGTTTACTCCTTTCTCATAACAGTGGGTCATTAGATCTTAGCAATTCTATATAAATAAACTGTGGTATTTTAGTCTTGAAAACTCTTAAGGAAAATTATTTTTAATATCAAAAGAAAATTATCTAATCTTTTGTACCAATTAATTTTATTCATAGATACATTTTTAAGAATTGAAATAAAGGAATTTTAATGAGCTGAATGAATAATTTTCATTATGCTGTTCACTTGCATAGGATAGCTTTAGATCCTTTGATGAAGTTTCAAAACAATTTCTAAAAATGTACAACAAAGATATTTGATGCCAGTGTGACATTTCATATTCATGTTGTGTATTCAGTTTCTCAAGGTATAAATATTTCTTTTTTCTTTTATTAAGCTTCAAATGGAAATAAAGAAATCATTTCACATATTAGTCAACATGGAGGAAAATGGCCTTACTGGTTTAAAAAAATGGGTGAGTTATTATTCTGAACGTTAAAAATTATATCAGTATTATGTTGACTTGATTTTTAATTTCTTCTTAATTGTCCAGAAAATATTCAGAAGTTGGGGAATTATACATTGAAATTACAAGTTGTATTGAATGAAAGTAATGCAGACACTTATGCAGGAAGACCACTACCATCAAAGGCAATTAAATTTTCTGTTAAAGGTAAGTGAAACACTATATACCTACATATTATACTAAAGGTGGCATTTTAAATAAAGGGAGAATAGATAGATAGGTAATTCAGTAAAAGATGTTTGGCCAGTTGTGACCATCATCTTAAAATTAAGGCTTTATGATTCTGCTTCATAATCATATTTCTTTAAGTTTTTATTTAAGTTACAGTTTTAATATGCAGTGTAACATTAGTGTCAGGTGTACAATACAGTGATTCAATACTTCTGTACATCACCCGGTGCTCATCACAAGTTCACTCCTTAATCCCCATTTAATCCCCTCTTGCCTATTTAACCCATCCTCTTGCCCCCTCCCCTCTGGTAATCATCAGTTTGTTCTCTATAGTTAAGAGTCTCTTTCATGGTTTGCCTTTGTCTCTTTTTTCCCCTTTGCTCGTTTGTTTTGTTTCTTTGATTCCACATGGGTGAAATCATATGGTATTTGTCTTTCTCTGACTTATTTTGCTTATTAGCATAATATAATCCCTAGCTCCATCCATGTCATTGCAAATTCATAATCATATTTCTTTAAAATTTTTGAAGGGATCATCATTTACTTCTCTTATTGCTGGTAACATCTAAAGCTATTCTGATTCCTGACCTTTGCATGTGTGAGCTGTTCTGCCCACCACCTCCACCACATTCTTCCCTTTTCCCTGATGCCCAGCTGTTTGGAGAATCTCTTTTTGTTCTACTTTCTGAAATTTTAAATTCTAGGAATTTTTCTTGAATCACTTTGATTTCCTACTCTTTCTACATCATCTCATATTAAGACAGTGGACATCTTGACTGGTGTACTAACATTCTTTTTTTCTACTTTCCATCTCTTATTTACCTGTGTTATGGGAGATTCCTTTAACATGACATGCTACTACACTTTCTATTAAATTTTTCCTTTCTGCTGTCATTTTTAATTCTCTGGCTATTCCCTTTTCAAAGCTTCTCTGCCTACTTCATGAATTCAGTGTCTTTAATAATTCTCTGAGGGTATTAGTGGTGGTCTTTTTTGAAATATTTAAACTTTTTTATAATCTGTTTCCTCCATGTTGGTTTTTTTTATGTTTGCCCTTTCATATAGTAGATGCTCTCTTACATGTCTGGTGATTTGCTTACATTTAATCATAGGACATTTGAAAGCTTTTCTTTCATTTGGAGTGATTATGGGAATTTTTAGATTTTCTCTCTTGGGCTGTCTAGATTCCCTAAAGTAGAGCCTTCTGGTCTTCTGCTAGGAGGGTAAACACCTCACTGCCAGCATTTGGGGAGCAAGCTGAGGAAGGCTGTTGGGGGGTCTCATATCTACTATATAATCTTTTACTTGGTATTTTCAGCAAACCGTGACACTTTTAGTAGTGCTTTGTCCCTCACTTCTTAGCCCTACTTTTTTACCTTTGTCAGAGAATAAGCCTTCTGTCTATTGCTGGGGCTAAGGAAGGCAGTTGACTGGTTCTGTGTATTGAGGGATGGGGATCTAGGGAACTCTTTTTTTTTTTAAGATTTATTTTAGAGAGGGAGAGCGCACATATGGGGGGGAGGGGCAGAGGAAGAGACAGAATCTTAAGCAGGCTCTGCACTGAGTGTGGAGCCCAACATGGGGCTGGATCTCACGACCCTGAGATCAAGACCTGAGCTGAGATCATAAGTTGGACAGTCAACCAACTGATCCACCCAAGCGCTTCTACCACATTCTTTTAATAGCTGCAGAACACATTCCATAGTATAGACATGCTATAGCTGAAGCAATTTTCTATTAATGAACATTTAGGTTGTTTCCAATTTTTTGGCTATTACAAACCATGTTTCTATATGGAAAAAATTCATGCTGCTTTGTGTACATGTGCTAGAAATTCTCTAGGGTGGATAAAAAGTAGAATTGCCAAGCTAACATGTATATGCCTTAACATTTTAAATATATTTGCTCTTCCAAAATGTTGTACCAGGGTACCTTCACCAACAGACCATGAGAGTTCTAATTTCCTTCTGCTCATTCCTGGCCAGTGTCTGTATTTATCCTAGTTGGTGGTTAAATTATTTATTAGATTTTGCACCTCTTCTCACTTTTCTTAGGCTCTCTATGTCATCTGTGAAAACCTATTCATTCGCTGTGCCCATTTTAACAGTTTAAAGCAGTGGTTCTCAAATTTGACTTTCTATCTTAATCATCTGGAGAGCTTTTTAAGACACTGGTCTGGATATCACTCCCAGAGTTTCTGGGTTTGAGTGAGCCCTAGAATACATGCTTTTAATAATTTCTCAGAGGATGGCTGAAACTGACTAGAGAACACACTTTAAGAAGAACTGGTTTATAGAAAGTTTTTATGTATTCTGGATTTTAATCCCTTGTTGCAGTGTTGTACATATTTTCTCCTATGGAACATCTCTTTTAACTTTGTGTATTTTAACTAATAAGATATTTTAAACTTTATCAAATACATTCTTTCATAGCTGTTGAGTACAGTAGTCCCCCTTGTGTGCAGGGGACGTGTTGCAAGACCACTCCCAGTGGTTCTCTTGAAACTGCAGATAGTACCAAAATCGTATATATACTATTTTTTTTCTGTATATGCATACTGTATTGAAATTTAATTTATAAATTAGGGACTTTAAGAGATTAACAATAATAAAAAAACAGAACAATTATAACAATATACTGTAATAGAAATTATGTAATATGGTCTTTTTCTTTCTTAAAATATCTTATTTTACTACTATACTTACTCTTCTTGTGATGACGTGAGGTGATAAAATGCCTGTCTGGTGAGATGAAGTGAGGTCAATGACCTAGGAATTGTAACATAGTTTTAGGCTACTGTTGACCTTCTGACAGTATATCAGAAGTAGGATCATCTGCCTCTGGACTACAGTTAACCACAGATAAGGTGTGGGGGGCTGATATTATGTTTTGCCTTAGTTTTTCCTATGATAATGTTATAAACTTATTCTTTATTATATTCTAATAATTTCATAGTTTAAAAACCTTTTTTTCTTCCTATAGAATTTTACTTTTATGTATAGTGAGATATCTAACTTTTCCCAAGTGGCTTATAGATATAATTTATATAAGTTTCTCACAGATTTAAAATGCCATCTTTATCATAGTTTAGGTTCCTGTATATAAAATATGGCTGTTTCTGACCTATAATGAATTTGTTTCTCATGTTTACTTTTTTTTTTTTTTAAGAGGGTAAACCAGAGAAGTTTTCATTTGGTCTTATGGATCCTCCTTTTCGTGTTGGAGTCCCATTCAATATCCCTCTGGAGTTTCAGGATGAATTTGGTCATACTAGTCAACTAGGAAATGATATTCAGCCAGTTTTTGAAGCAAGGTAATTTGAAGGATCAACCTATATGTGACTTTTCATATTTACTAAGCATTGTCTTTTTTAGCTTAAATTATTTATGTGTTTAACTTCACATTTGTCATTTAAAGTTTTTAGTGTGTTTTATAAGATCTGGGGGATTTATTAAGCCCTAAGCTATGCTTTATGACTAGAGTGTCATATATAAAGTGCTTCACTAAAGTTTATTTTGACTGAATTTGCTGTGAAAGTTGTTTAGGTGAGACTGATAGCTCTGTCTTACTTCATTTTGGTTTTTTTTTTTGCAAGTATGATATGAAATTAGGACTACTTAAACTTAGTGGTATTGCTCACTCTAATAGGTTTTAAAACTGGTAATACAATTTATTTTGATTTGTTTTTAAAACCATAACAATAAAATTTATGGTTTCCATAGAAATTTGGGTCTTTCCATAGAATTTACCTTTATTTAATAGTTCTTTAGAGTATTGTTATGTTAAGAAATAGCTCTGAGAAACTTAACAGTGTGTCCACTGATATGGTTGAGGGTGTTCACTATTTCCCGTTATCTTTTTAAGGTGCCTCGGGAGAAATTCTTGTTCATTCTGAAGAGCATGAATGCTAAGTGTTTCTTTTTTGCATTAGCTGCCAAATTGGTCTTTTTGAGCCCACTTTTTATGTATGCTTACTTCTGTTGTCTCTATGTACTTTTTCCCCTCGTGTTGTAATCATTCACTCTTTTTTTTTTTTTCTTTTTTAAAGGGTCTATCCAACAAGAAGATCTAACAATTGTAATTGTTCACTCTTAATCATCTGAGCATGTGCTATATTCCAGGCACTTGCTAGCTAGACCTATAGAAGTGATTAAGAACATAGTATTTGTCTTCTAGAAACTCACAGTGAGATAGTTTAGTGATTAGATTTATAGCCTGGTTAAGTTCTTGGAAAACAATACATAGTTACAAAAATTTTTGCATTCATTTGAATATTAAACAGTAATGGAATAGTTGAACACTTAAATGTGTTTGTTTAAAAATAAAACACTGGAAGTATCCTTTCTAGTCACAATTGGAAAAATACTAGCGCATTATTTGATACCTATTATTGATTATAACTCCATCATCCTATCCTTGATAGGATATTCTTACATGAGAAGTCTCTGTCACACGTACATATTTATATTTTGGGTTTTGAACTTAAAAAAAATCCTGGTGGCATGGCTGTGTGAATTTATCTTCAACAAAGACAATTTCCTTAATGGGTTTCTTTGTTTTTTTGTTTTTTCAGTGTTATGTGAATTAAAAAAAATCATTCATGCATGTAGCTTTAAATAGTCAAGTAGTTCGGTAAGGCTTATTATAAAAGAACAGTTTCTCCTCCCTCTGCTCTCTCTGACCTACCCACAATCCACTTCTCAGAGAACCCTTTCGACTTTCTTACTTGAATCTACTGGTAACTACTGCCATATATCTAAATTTTATATTGCTATTTCTTCATTCTTCAGTTTTAGGCATTCTCTCTTGACTTAATGGCTATAGACAATGACATATTCTCAATACCACTTCTGTTACAAATAAGCTTCCTTCCTGTTCCTCTGTTCCTCAATAAAGTTTATATTGTGGCTTGGTCAGTATTTAGTCCTTGCTTTATTGCATTTATGTAAATACTAGTCACTTACTTTATTGTACAACTTTGTTGCTACTATACTTTTTCTTTGCTAAGTTTATGACAGATTAAACTCTGCCAAATTGGTCTCTTCTTATGATGTTTTAAAGATTTTTATTTATTTATTTGAGACAGAATGCGAGAGAGAGAGAGAGAGAGCACATGAGAGGGGGGAGGGTCAGAGGGAGAAGCAGGCTCCCTGCCGAGCAGAGAGCCCGATGCGGGACTCGATCCAGGGACTCCAGGATCATGACCTGAGCCGAAGGCAGTTGCTTAACCAACTGAGCCACCCAGGCGCCCTCTTCTTATGATGTTTTAAGTGCATAGATAATCTTATCAGTTTCATATTTTTGGAGACATCTCTGTCATCATTGTTTGCTCTTTCTGAGGTCCTTATTTTTTGGTACTGAACGTTCTGGACTGCTTCTCTGATTTTCCTAATTTTTCTGTTTTTCTTTTTGTGTTTCTACTTTTCTTTCTGACTTATTTTTCAACTTTATCTTTACAAACTTTCCATTGGGTTTTTCCTGCTGCTTTTTTTTTTTTTTTTAGGATTTTATTTATTTGTTAGAGAGAGCACAAGCAGGGGGAGCGGTAGGTAGAGAGAGAAGCAGGCTCCCCACTAAGCAAGGAGCCCAGTGCACGGGACTCGATCCCTGGACTCCGGGATCGTGACCTGAGCCAAAGTCAGTTGCTTAACTGACTGAGCCACCCAGGCGTCCCTCCTTGCTGCTCCATTTTTAATATCCCAAGAGTTTTTCTTGGTTTTCTCAACTTTTTTTTTGTAGATCTTGTTCTTATTTTATGAACGTAATACGTTTTGTCACTGTTTGCTCTTTCTGAGGTCCTTATTTTTTGGTACTGAACCTTCTGGACTGCTTCTCTGATTTTCCTAATTTTTCTCTTTTTCTTTTTGTATTTCTACTTTTCTTTCTGACAGATATTTTTCAGCTTTTCTTTACAACCTTTCCATTTGGCTTTTCCTCCCCCATGGTGTATCTTTTACTTTTATTCCCTCATCTTACCCCTTGACAAGAGTAAAATGTTTACACTCTAATGACCTACATGTGGTCACAGGCTATTTAGGAATGAAATTGCTCATGGTAATAGATTAGGGAATCTTTAGTGTATATTTTAACAAGGTTACATCATAAGACTGTACTTGATTATTTGGACTAAAATTGCTATTTAGTTTAATAAGTGCCAGAAACTCTCTAACATCTCACTGGATGAAAAATTTGGGGGGGGGGGTGGGGAATACATGGCAAAGTCTGAAGATTTCCCTAAACCTGGCCTATTTGGGTATTTCCTTTTCTTGACCTATGTGCATGGTCTAGCATTTGATTATTTCCTGCCTTGTATCTTATTTAATAAATGAAGCTTTATATTTTATAATTTATCATTTACAACGTTTGGCCCAGTGCTATCACTTACGGATCATTTGTCTTTGTAAAAGAAGTTCTTGGGAATTTTCTCCTATTGAATTATTTATTCTATTTTTAAAAATACTATCTTATTAGAAAAGTAAATTAAACATGAGAATGGCATATGAGAAGGTTACACATTTGCAACTTATTTATAGGTAATGGAGGGGAAGTTAAAAAAAAATTTGTTTTTTCCAGTGGTTTATCTTTACATTATGAAGAAATAACTAGAGGACCGAATTGTGTGATTCGAGGTGTTACAGCTAAGGGCCCTGTAAACTCTTGTCAAGGCAAGGTAAGCATTGTACATAAATGTTTTAATACATGCTTATTTCCTGTATGATAAAAATGAAGTGGAGAATTCAAAATGGGATGGGTTAGCCTGGTGATGGATATTAAAGAGGGCACGTACTGAATGGAGCACTGGGTGTTATACGCAAACAATGAATCATAGAACACTACATCAAAAACTAATGTAATTTTTGGTGATTAACATAATAAAAATAAATAAAATTGGATGACATAGTTTTGTAACAGGATGACAATATGGGGTTCCTAAGAATTAGGATAATGTCACTAAACTTACCATTTACATCTCTAAGGGAAACTAGCATGTTTGCTGTTGTGTAACATTTACGAATTAAATATTTTTTAAGTGTCTTCATCTTCATTCCATTCTTTTCACATTCAGAGTTATTTTATCAACAGTTATCCAGTACTAGGTTTCTTTTTTCTCTCCAACTTTTAAAAATTTTTGAATATTAATTTTAGAACACAAAAATATGAGAAACTTTAGCTCACATTTATGAACATACTGGGTTTGGTATTTGGATAAAGGAAAATGTTTTGGGAGGGATAAAGTTAGGGAAGGTAAAAATATAAATTCCAATAAGGTAATTTTTCTATCAGGTATATAAGGTAGCTAATAGATTTACATGACTAAAGGGAATTCTATGACTAATAACAAGTAATATATAACTTTTCTTCACTGCAGCATTAACCTACAAGATATATTCAAAACTTTTCCATCAAAATGGCATTTAATTAAAAATAGAGCATATGAATTTATGCTGCACTGCATTGTATAATGAAATCAAATTAAAAGTCAAGTTCTGTACATTCTGAATTCAGAGTTTCCTGGAAGAAGAACTTGAAATTCAGGGAAATTTGACTTTAGTAAGATAAGCTTACTAGAAAACTAAAATGATTTCTAGATTTTTTAAAAAACTTTTTTGAAATAACTTTATATTTACAGAAAAGTTAGATAGTATAGAGAGTTTGCATATACTCTGTACCCAGCTTCCCCTATTAATACCTTCTATAACTATCGAGTATTTATCCAAACTAAGAAGTTAACATTGGTACAATACTATTAACAAAACTGTGGACTTTATTTACATTTCACCAGCTTTTTTTACTAATTAGTTTTCTATTCCAGGATCAAATCCAGAATACCACATTGCATTTAGAGATTTCTAGATTTTTGGTATTTTATATTTCACTATTTTCCATATTTTTTATAATGCCCATCTTGATTCTGATTATTCAAAGGTTATTCCTTTTGAATTTGAAGAGGCTATTATCTGTAAAGAAGCAATATGAGCCCATTTTTTTCATCTATATCTTACATAAATGATCATGTTTCTCAATATAAATTTGCTGAATAGATTAATGTTATGGAAATTGAAAGCAAAAATAAATCAGAATTGAGTTGTTAAACTACTGAGCTATTTAGGACTTGGATTTAATTAAAATAATTTTTTTCAACAGAATTTTAATTTGAAGGTTATTCTGCCGGGTTTAAAAGAAGACACACAGATTTTAAAAATTAGATTACTACCAGGTAATATTTTAAGAAATATTCCTAATATTTACCTTTAAAATAATAATCTTATTATAAAATATAAGATGAAGTGTTTTTTGGCTTGGTTATGGTGTAAGTCTTGAAAATACATTTGAATGTCAAAGCACTGACAGAAATGACTAATTGAAAAAACAGGAAAATGTGTAGGAAGACATTAGTGAAGTTCTAAAAATAATCAGGAGAAAAGTGTGAATGTTGAGAATGTATTAGGGAACAACTCTTAAGAGATACACTAATCAGGCTTATATTAGAACTGGACCTGTCTTTAACTTTTCCTGTATAACTGTAAATGTTTCATATCTTATGAAAAGTTTCTCATGCATTTATGTTAACTTGATAATGACTTATCAACTTCGTAATGAAGTTACGTTAAAGTAACACAGGGTAGGAAATGCTGGCTAATTTGAGAGGCAGTCTGTCATATAGGTTCAAAGAATACATTCTGATATTATCTCTTCTGGGTTTGAATTTAAGCTGACACTTAAGAGCTAGGTAAACTTGTCCTGTCCTTCAGTTTCCTCATGTGTAAAATGAAATAATATCTACTTTCTCACAGTTGTTGTGAGGATTGAATGAGTTAATATAGGTAACCCTCACTTTGCAAGATTTTGTGGTAACTGAATGGAGGATGACAGTTCCAATATGCATGAGTTCTCGTTAACAGTACTGTGCAAAGTGAGAACTGCAAGTGCTTGTAAAACACAACAGTGCTTGGTATGTCAGTTTTAGCTCTGTTATTAATAATACTATAATCATACCTTTGTCCACATATGACCTTTTGTACTGTTTTTAAATGAAATGATACATAGTAGCTATGTCCTTTCACAAATTCAAGTTGTTTGGTTTCCCTCAAGCACAAATTGATAAAAGATGTCAAAATTAGCACACTGGTAGAAGTATAAGAATAAAATTGTTGAGGCACCTGGCTGGCTCAGTTAGAAGAGCATGTGGTTCTTGAATCTCGGGGTCATGAGTTTGAGCCCCACGTTGAGTGTAGAGATTACTTACATACATACTTAAATACAGAAGCAAACTTAAAAATTATTACATACTAATAAACACAATGCTTTTATTTTAGAGGTTAGATAAAAGGTATAGATTTGGGTAGTGAAATTCTTAATAACCAGGTAGTTTGACATTGTTTTGAATTTGAGAATGAAAATTGTAAAGTAGGAGGTAGCATGGTATAATGATAATTGTCAAGAGGTTTCAGATTACTCAGGACATTAACCTGAGCCTGCCACTTACTAGTCATATGACCTGGACAAGATACTTAATCTCTCTGAATTTGTTTCCTCATTTACAAAATGAGGATGGTAATATTACCCTCTTCATTAAGATCATTGTGAAGATTATATAGTGCTTAAAACTTGACATGTTGCTTGGCATGTAGTAAAAAGTAAATAATAACTAATGTTACTATAAAGTAAGTAACTGTTCAGTAACTGAATTTTTGTTACTAGCATTTAGCATAAATTGTATTTAAAAATATCAGTGTTTATAGAGCACATCAAGGCATATTGCTATAGAAGTGTGAACTCTGATTAATCTTAGAGGAAACTTGTGTAGCTTGCTTATAACATCAAAGTCGTGGGCAATCAAACAAGTAAATTATTTGGTTATATCATGACATGCACTGATCCTTTGAACACTTACCTAAAATGTGTGTTTTCTCTTAACATATTTTTGAGAAATCAGTCATTGTGTAAAGTTAAAGTGAATAAATAAAAAAGTATTTTTAAAAAACTTTTCTTCTTGAATACTTTTTTCCAGGATCTCTTTTAAGGTTTTACACCTTGAGGTGATTTCTAGCATTAGTTACAATAATGTCATAGCTTGTTGGGTAAAACTAAGTCTAGACATCAAACATTTTACTCAGTTGAGACAAATCTGGTCATTTATAGAATCTGTGCATTTTAGAGATAGAAATGGTTAAACATGGGTATTGCTTATTTTTTTCCTTTCTTAGCATTAAGATACTAAAACTTGAAATGTTAAAAGCTTTTTTTCCTTGCTGTTTCAATATTTCAGTCTTAGAAACTTGAATCTGTATTTCATTATATAATTCTCTGGTAGGTCCCCCTCATCGATTGAAAGTGAAACCTGATTCTGAAATTTTAGTTATAGAAAATGGAACAGCTTTCCCATTTCAGGTAGAAATTTTGGATGAATCAGACAATATAACAACACAACCAAAATTGATTGTTCATTGTAAGGTAAGTTATTGTAAGATAAAAATACGTAGATTTTATTTTGAGTAATCTGGTAGTAAATGGACATAACTATCTCTTAGCTACTTTATAGTGAGACTTATATCGTATTTAGATCTTTAATGATTACTCCATGGAGAAACTTGTGGGTATCTCATTGCCTATACTTTTTGGCCAGTAAAGGCATCATCTATACCAAGTTTCATAAAGAAATTCATAGAACATTCCCCCCCCCTCCTTTCTTGATCCATTTCCCTCAATTTAGCTGAAGTATTTATGAATAGAATGATAGAAATGTCTTTTAGGGTTCAGGATGCGTAGACAAATGAAGGTAAGTAAAAGAGCACAAAAAGGAAAGGAAAACCCAAATAACACAAAGTTAAAAAAAAAAATAGTGGTTGAGGAAGTTGGTGTTTCAGAAGACATAAATTTTAGAATTATAAAAAATTACTCTTCATTCAGAAATTGTCTAGAATATTGGTGAATTCTATTTTATTTTTTCCAGTTTATAGCCAGAAATAGTAGCTGTAGTGGATTATTTGAAAATTTAACAATTATTGAATAATTTGTTACATTTGATTGGGGTCTTAAATTATTTTGTATGTTTTCAAAAGTTTTTAGGTGCTCCAAATCTTCCAATCTACGTTGTAGATTGTAGCAGTTCTGGAACCAGTATTTTAACAGGATCTGCAATTCAAGTACAGAACATTAAAAAAGACCAGACTCTTAAAGCAAAAATTGAAATACCTGTAAGTTGTTATTCATTGATTTTATATTGTTTTCATACAAATCTTTCATAACAGCTTTATAGTATTTTATGTAACATTTGACTTTTAAAAATGAGGTGTCTGTGGTTCTTTTAGCTAAAGTAAAAAAAGGCAACATGAAATGGTATAGTAACATTTTGTATTAGTAATTTTCTTAATTAACCCTTTTATAGGGGCACCTGGGTGGCTCAGTTGGTTAAACGTCCAATTCTTAGTTTTGGCTCAGATCATGATTGTGGGATCCTGGGATCAAGCACCGCATCAGGCTCCGTGCTCAGTGTGGAGTCTGCTTGAGATTCTCTCTCTCTCTCTTTGCCCCTCCCACTCATGCTGTCTCTCTCACTCTCTAAAATAAATACATAAAATCTTTTTTAAAATGTGGCATTTATATGTCAGTTTTATTTATTTATTTATTTATTTATTTTAAAGATTTTATTTATTTATTTGACAGAGAGGTAGACAGAAGAGCACAAGCAGAGGGACTGGCAGAAGGGAGAGGGAGAAGCAGACTCTGCACTGAGCAGGGAACCCGATGTGGGACTCGATCCCAGGACCCTGAGATCATGACCTGAGCCGAAGGCAGACGCTTAACCATCTGAGCCACCCAGGCGCCCTCAGTTTTATTTTTTTGTTTCTTATAGTTTATACTGTTTCTTAGAAAGTCTGGTAAACCACCACTGAAGGACATATAAACAATTTATATGTATAATTTAAAAAATAAATATGTGATTAGTATTTTCATATAAAGAGATTTCTGTGGTAACGTACTAGTAGGATACTTGTTACTGGATAAATACATCATGGTGGAAGGTGAAGCCAGCCTGGAGGAGGGCAAGCAGTTGTTGTGAGCAGTTGCTCTCCTAAGATTGCAAAATGGGACAACAAATACTTAAGGAAAATATTTAAATGTAATTTCTCCATTATTGATATGGTAGATGATGAATAACCTAACCTAACCAGTTGGTTAACTGATGCTTTCCTACTAATACATCAGTTAACATACCTTGAGCTTCAAAAGGGTAAAAGACAGCTTTTATTTTTTTTTTCACTAGAATGAGATGACTCTTGACTTCATTCCACTTCTTATCAAGCTGCTTATATTGATAACCTTCAAATCCCTCTTACGCACTTTTTTTTTGTTATGCATTTTTTAAATTCAGTAATGTGGGCAACTTGTTTTTGAGCATACTCTCTTGCAAAAGATCAGGAAGATTCAGGAAGGAAAGACTTAGAGTTAGGGAGGAATCTGGGTTTGGAAGCAAAGAGTAGTGAGCATCAGGAATTACGTAAATTCTATAGAGCAGTGACAGGCGGAAGACCGAGAATCTAGATCAATTAGGACAAAGATCAAAGTATACTTTAAAATACGCAGTTAGAAAATGTTAATCCGAAGGCAGCAACTGGAGTTTGAATCAGGTAAATGCAATATGGTTATTTATCAATAAGGGTGGGTTATTTACCTAATATTTGGTGAGGTAGGAATTTTATGAAAGTCATTAGTCATGTAGATGGGCTTAGATAGGAATGTTTGCAACTGGATAACAAAGGAGAAATGGGCTAAATAGATGTAAAGGTATTTTAGGCTTAGGCTTATTTTGAATTTTGTGTATCCCGTGGAATGCACTATAACCTAGATTATGAAATAATGTAATGTTTTAATTTTTTGTGCCTTTAAAATCAATTTAGTATAATACAGCTCATCCTTACTAATATGTGGGACATTGATGTGCCCATAATAAATTATAAATGTGCCAGCTCATCTTTCAGGGCATCTACAGTCCTCATTTAGCTATAAAGAGCCTTATTCACTTACCCTAATGTATTGTTTCAGTGTAAATAGTATATTTTATGTCAACTATTTGTCTCTGATTTTATGGGAAGTTCTTAATTTCTTACATCTTTATTCTTATTAATAGATGCTAGTTACTGAATCTGTCTGAATCTGTCATGTGATTCCAAAGAAGAGGAAGAGAATCATTTTAAATCCAAATATGCTAGTTTTTGGCTTTAAGGATGTGGCTTATAGGGGCGCCTGGGTGGCTCAGTTGTTAAGCGTCTGCCTTCAGCTTAGGTCATGATCTCAGGGTCCTGGGATCGAGCCCCAGGTTGGACTCGCTGCTCTGTGGGAAGCCTGCTTCTCCCTCTCCCACTCCCCCTGCTTGTGTTCCCACTCTTGCTGTCTCTCTCTCTCCGTCAAAATAAATAAATAAAATCTTAAAAAAGAAAAAAAGAATGTGGCTTATGCTTACAACTTGATAGTATAATATTAATAGTATAGTGTCTTCTTAATGCCAAAACCTATGAACGTTGACAGCGTGTATAAGATGATCTTCCATAGTATTGGAAGTAAATCCTTAAGCAATGTAGAAGACTCACCATTAAAGCCCCAAAATAGGGGGAGCCTGGGTGGCTCAGTCGTTAAGCGTCTGCCTTCGGCTCAGGTCATGATCCCAGAGTCCTGGGATCGAGCCCCACATCGGGCTCCCAGCTCAGCGGGAAACCTGCTTCTCCCTCTCCCACTCTACCTGCTTGTGTTCCCTCTCTTGCTATGTCTCTCTCTGTCAAATAAATAAATAAATAAATAATCTTTTAAAAAAATAAATAAATAAAGCCCAAAAATAATTTTCAAAAAGTGCAGATGTCATTGAATATATTTTTGTGTTTTTCTCTTTCCTTAGAGTTGTAAAGATGTGGCACCCGTGGAGAAGACTATTAAGTTGCTTCCTAGTAGCCATGTTGCAAGATTACAGATATTCAGTGTGGAAGGACAAAAGGCAATCCAGATCAAACATCAGGATGAGGTTAATTGGATAGCAGGCGATATTATGCATAATCTTATTTTTCAAATGTATGATGAAGGAGAAAGAGAAATTCATATAACATCAACTTTAGCAGATAAAATTAAAGTAAGTATCTCAGATTAGTTATCTGAAGAATTTTGTTCATTTTATGATCGATTGTAAGACTCTGAATAAGAAGTATTATAGGGTAGCTTCTAAGAAGAAGCTTATCACAGAAAAATAATATTGTTATTTAAAATTCCAGGCTAAATAAGAATTCGTTTCATGCTCTAGATTGAAATGTGAATGATTCATATGCGACAAAGTCATACTTAGAAAAATGATTTTGACACTTAACAAATGCCAAAGATTGGAATTCTCTTCTGGTTATGCACTTGCTGACCAACTGTATTTCTGCAGTCACAGTCAAGATCATCTTACCAAAGCAATGTATTTGTAACTGTTCTGAAGGCGCTAAACAAAAAGTCTGTTAAAGGCAAATGGTGAAACATTACTGTTTTAACTACAGCTCCCTAATTTGACCATTTGAAATTGGCATACCACTCTCTAAAAGCATGATCTTAGAAAACAGTTTTGTAGATTCTCAGTAGCTTCATAGGGTCCTCATCAATCTGCTGTAATTTAAATTCATCATTAGTACCTTGTTAGGGTGAATCTATATATAGAAACTTAACATCTCTTAGGAAAACCAAATCAAAATACATACTTATCACCTAAGGTAGACCTCTCTAGTACTCTTCTTATGATTGATTAAAGGAATAGTTGGCATTCTGTGCTTACTCTTTTCAAGGTCAGTCAGTTCTACTATAATGAAACGCATGCATTTCTTAAAATCACTGTGCCAGATAAAAAGGTGCCATAAAAATCACAGGGCTCATGGGGAAAATGGGAATTAGAGGCACAGTACTCAAACTTTATCAGTCACCTATTTAAAAAAAGATAGGAAACTAATAAAGTAGCACCAAAAATAGTAACAATAACACATATTAAATGATTAAGAAGTCCATAAACACTACAATAATATGTCAGTTTACTTTGTGGAAGTGAGTACAGGAAAGGTTGCAGCTTGTGAGTTACTGTGAAGTTATGGAAACTCCACTAAATGTGGCCATGTATATGGCTCAATATACATAATCACCCAAGGTGGCTGGTAGGTTTGAGTTGTGTCGTTCGTGTATTTCCATGGATTGGTTTAGCTGGGTACAGTTTTCCGTGTTCACATACTGTTTTCATGGATGATATTGTGCATTAGCAAAAGTAAAATTTCTTCGTACTCAAACTGTTCCCTAATATTTTAATAGCATTGCAACAAATTTGCATTTTCAAACCAAGCAGTATAGCAGAACTAACTGTACTTTTTTCCTTGACGCCCATAGAGAAAAAGCTCAAATCTTATGTGAGAAAATAATGTTTAAAAAATTCACTGTTCTTTAAGTCAGTTAGAGACAAAACATCCCCCCTTTTCTGGAAAGCCAACATTTGCACACCCTTATATAAGGGGGTCCCAATTAACTAAATTTGTAGAGTTGCTGTGTGGGACAGGAGGTAGAAATTATTTCTTTGTACTATTTTATCCTGTAGCCATCTGGAGTTTCCAGATATAGGATCTGATATTTTGTAAGAATTTTGTTCAACAGGGTTTAGCTGATCTTATTTTTAACTCTTACTTGAAATATTCCTTGCCCCAGCCGGTTTAGTTTTTCCCTCTCTATTGAGGGACTGGAGGATTGATAGAGACCTAACCCTGATCCTTCTTGGAAGGGGAGGCAAGCCATTTTTGTCTGTATCAGCAGATGTGAAGTTGAGTGGTTTAAAAGTGGTACTAGGAACCCGGCTTCTGAACTGGTTCCTTGCTTTCTCATAGTTAGGTTCCCACATTCTAGCTTCTTATCAAGGTTAAGAAGAAACTTTGAGTGGAGAGCCTCCACCTGTATATAACTTCTTTTTGCCATTCTCTAAGCATGTGACCAGCATTTGACATATTTTGCTTCAAATTTAGTAGTTATATATTTGTTGGGTTACAAAGATTTTTAAACATGCAACTCTATTGGCAATAAAATATTAAATACTACTCTTTTGTTAAATGTATAATCATTAATGTGATTTTGTGGTCTTCAGAGAATTCTCCAATATTGAAGAAAGTGAACCCTATCCGAGCTGGGAATCCATTGAAGGGATAACACAGCTAAAGTGAGGGAAGAAAAGCCTTTTTGAAAAGTGTAAATTCTGCTTCTTCCATTATGTAAAAAAAAAAAAAAGTGTATATATACACACACATATATATGTAAAGAATAAAACATGGTTTAAAAGATAAAAAGGTAACTAAGATTAGAACAGTATAAACTAGGGTCAAAATATTAGAATATCAATGATTTAAGAATCACAACTATGGAAGGCTAAAAAAGTTGAACTAAAAATTCTTACATAGAAAGGATTGGAAGTTTAAAAGTAGGATAGAGTAAGATACTCAACTTAAAAAAGGGATCAAGTAACAATATATGGAATGCAGGAGATGAAAAAATAGAGCTAAAAGCATCCAAGAATGAATGAAGACCAAAAGGTGGCCAGAATGGTAGTTAAGTAAACATAACTTGTTTTCTCATCTTGCTGAATAGGCATTAACCTACATCTTATTCAAAGCCCATATTAATAAATTTCTTTTAACAAACAATTTGAATATCACCTCCCAGAATTGATCATATGATTTGATCTGTATGGTATTTTATTTTTTTAATTTTTTTTTAGAGTGCCCACATGAGCAGTGGGGTGGGGGGTATAGAGGGAGAGAGAATCTTAAGCAGGTTCCATGCTTATGCTGTGGGACGTGAGGCTCAATCTCACGACCCTGAGATCACAACCTGAGCTGAAATCAAGAGTTGGACGCTTAACCGACTAAGCCACCCAGGCACCCCTGATTCTGCTTTTTGTTTATTCATTTGGTTGGATGATTTTTTTGTTTTGTTTTTTTGGATGCTACTTATGAGTGGAATCATACGGTATTTTTCTTTCTCAGTCTTATTTCACTCAGTATAATACTCTCCAGGTCCATCCATGTCTCAGATGGCACAATCTCATCCTTTTTTATAGCTGTGTAATATTCTGTTGTATATATACACACCATATTTTCCTTGTCATTTGTCTATTGACGGACACTTAGGTTGCTTCCATATCCTGGCTATAGTAAATAATGTTGCAGTAAACCTAGGGTGCATATGTTTTTTCAAATTAGTGTTTCATTTTCTTTGGGTAAATACTCAATGGAATTATGGGATCATACGGTAGTTCTATGTTTAATTTTTTGAGGAACCGTCATGCCGTTTTTTTTTGCAGTGGCTGCACCAGTGTACATTCCCACCAACTGCACAAGGATTCTTTTTCTCCACGTGCTCGGCAACACTTGTTATAACTTGTGTTTTTTATTTTAGTCATTCTGACAAGTGTAGAGTGATACCTCATTGTGGTTTTGATTTGCATTTCTTTGATGATGAATGATGTTGCACATTTTTTCATGTGTCTCTTGGCCATCTATGTCTTCTTTGGAGAGATACATATTCAGGTCTTGTGCCCATTTTTTAATCAGACTGGGGTTTTTTTTGGTGTTTTTATGCATTCTTTATGTATTTTGGATACTAACCCTTTATCGGATATGTCATTTGCAAGTGTCTTTTCTTACTCAATAGGTTGTCTTTTTGCTTTGTTGATGGTTTCCTTTGCTATGCAAAATCTTTTTATTTTGATGTAGTCCCAATGTTTATTTTTGCTTTTGTTTCCCAGGTCTTAGAAGACAAATCTAGAAATATGTTGCTTTGGCCAATTTCAGAGAAATTACTGCCTGTGTTCTCTATTAGGATTTTTATGGTTTCAGGTCTCACATGTAGGTCTTTAATCCAATTTGAGTTTATTTTTGTGTATGATGTTAGAGAATGGTCCAGTTTCAAAAAAAAAAAAGTCCAGTTTCATTCTTTTACATGTAGCTGTCCAGTTTTCCCAGCACCATTTATTGAAAAGATTATCTTTTCCCATTGTATATTCTTACCTCCTTTGTCATAGATTGGGTTTATTTCTGGGGTCTTTATTCTCTTCCATTGATCTGTGTGTTTATTTTTGTGCCAGTACCATACTGTTTTGATTACCTCAGCTTTGTATGTCTTAAAATCTGGTATTGTGATACCTCCAGCCTTGTTGTTCCTTCCCAGGATTGCTTTGGCTACTCCAGGTCTTCTGTGGTACCATTACAAATTTTAGTGTTATTTGTTCTAGTTTTGTGGAAAATGCTGTTGGTATTTTGGTAGGGAATGCATTGACTGTACATTTCTTTGGGTATTATTGACATTTTAATGATATGAATTCTTCCACTTCATGGGCATGAAATATCTTTCCATTTGTGTCATCTTTAATTTCTTTCATTAGTGTTTTATGGTTTCTGGAGTTATAAACCAAGTTTATTCGTGTTTTATTCTTTTTGGTGCAGTTGTAAATGGTACTTTTTAAATTTCTCTTTCTGTACTTTGTTATTACTACCAATTTCTGGGTATATCCTGCCACTTCACTGAATTCTTTCATTCTGGTTTTTCAGTGGCATCTTTAGAAAGGAAGAAACTTCTTTTTTTTTTTTTTTTAAAGATTTTATTTATTTGAGAGAGAGAGAGAGCACAAGAGGGAGGAGTGAGAGAGGGAGAAGCAGACTCCCCGCTGAGCAGGGAGCCCGATGCGGGACTCGATCTCTGGACTCCAGGATCATGACCTGAGCCGAAGGCAGTTGCTTAACCAACTGAGCCACCCAGGCGCCCAAGGAAGAAACTTCTTAATCTTACTAATATATAAACCACCACCATTTGTGTTCATAAAGGGACTTTTTCCTTGGAGGTGGGGAAGATGAGTTTATAACTTAACTTTGATTCTTCAGTAAGGTAAGTGGCAGTAGGAGGACATTAGACTAAGCTTTATATTTTTCTTAGATAATATAATTTTTCTTTTAGGTTAATTGGACTCCTGAGATTAACAAAGAACACTTGCTACAGGGTCTGCTTCCTGATGTACAAGTACCAACATCTGTGAAAGATATGCGTTATTGCCAGGTTTCATTCCAAGATGATCATGTGTCTTTGGAAAGTGCATTTACAGTAAGGTTTGTGAGCATATTATATTTTGAGGTATTTCAGAATTCGGCATATGATAACAAAAAGGCTTTTCTCCAAAGCACACTAGTGAAAGTTGTTTTTAATGTAGAAAATAATTGCAATTTCTATGAAATATGGTATGTTGTCTTTGGAATAAAACTTCACTGGAGATAGTGACTAATTCATCAGTCTTTCACCTCTTTGGTTAAGTTCATTCCTAAGTATTTTATTCTTTTATATATCTTGTGCTTAATTGGCTCTCTGGTATCTGTGAGAACTAGAACTGTCATTAAAGGAAAGCCCTCCTAGTGCAGGCAGCAGTGAAAATGCCTGTAAAATGACAGACGTGAAAAACATAAAATAGAGTGTGATCAGTCAGTGTGTTCACAGGGAATAATTCTTTCATTGCCTAGTGATGATTTTTAAACCTGTGTCCAAACAGACCTAATACGTATTACTGAAAGAAAAGGGAAAGATTTATGTGAATATATATATAAAAATCTTTCATCCTGGCCTGTCAGTTCCTTGCTCAACTTGTTCCAGTAACCTCATTCACTTGAATTCTTCCATCCATTTTTATAGTATTTCCAGGCTCCATATTTGAGATAATTTTTTTTTGAGAGAGAGAGAGAGCATGCACGCAAGTCAGGGGTAGGGGCAGAGAGAGAGGGAGAGAGAGAATCCCAAGCAGGCTGCACACACAGCGCAGAGCCCGATGTGGGGTTTGATCTCACAATCCCGAGATCATGACCCTAGCTGAAGTCAGGAGTTGGTCGCTCAACCAACTGAGCCATCCAGGCGCCCCTGAGATAAAATTTTTAGATATACTACTCTCCACCCACAGCCAGATCTCTTGATGATGAGTTATTCTTACCTGCCTTTTCTTTCTCAGTTCTCTTGTCCTAATTCCTTTTAATCTAGCATAGATGCTATGATGTAACACTTCTTTGCAAGCTGTCTTTCTCGGTTTCCATTTGGGTTAATAGTGTAATGTTCTATAAATTGGAGGAGTGTTGTTGTATTTAAGTTTTAGAAAACGAGTGTTAAATATATATATATGTTACTCTTTAGCATTTTTCTCTACAATCAGTGGTATAACTAGAGCCTTTTAACTTGTTAACTCATTTCAGACCACTTCCTGATGAACCTAAACATCTGAAATGTGAGTTAAAAGGAGGAAAAACAGTACAGATGGGCCAAGAGCTTCAAGGAGAAATAGGTTAGTATGATCTGCTTTTTTCTTTAAAATACTTCTATAATATGTGCTTATATTTGTGTTTTGGCATATGTGATCTGAAAGGAAACTTTGGTTTTATATACATTTATTGTTTTAAAAACCACTGTTGGAAAAGATTGCTATATTTTCTGCCTAGGCTGACAACTTTAAAATCAGTTTGGCAGGGGCGCCTGGGTAGCTCAGTTGGTTAAGCATCTGCCTTCGGTTCAGGTCATGATCTCAGGGTCTACTGTTCCCCCTGCTTGTGCTCTCTCACTCTCTCTCTCAAATAAATAAAATCTTAAAAAAAAGAAAGAAAAAAAATCAGTTTGGCAAAAAGAGTTTCATGGAAAAATAACTGGCTTTTGTTAGAAGTAATAATAGTTAATATTAAAAGTAAAGTAAATGTATCAATGGATTCATATCAATAATCAATGGATTATTTTTCTTGTATCTAGACTATTACATAATACTAAATTATTTTCTTCAAATTTTGATGGTAGAAAATCTGATTAACATCAACACCATGTTAAATATAAATATATAAACGTACTTAAGTAGATTATTGATTTTTTTGGTGGTGATTATAAAAGAAGCAAGTATGATTACTTTTTACAAAATAATACATAAGAGAACAAAGTTAGTGGTTTTCTAAGCATAATTTTAAGTGTATAAATGTATTTATAGATGTTTATATCTTTTATTAAAAGATAACAGTTTAATTTTAAGCTGTCCTTTTTTATATAGTTGTAATAGTTACAGATCAGTATGGAAATCAGATCCAGGCATTTTCACCAAGTTCTTTATCTGCCTTGGGAATTGCTGGGATTGGACTTGATAGCTCTCATTTGAAAACTACCTTTCAGGTATGGCTTCTTTTCATAGCAGTTGGCTTATACCATTGTTTTACAATTAACAAAATTTGGGAAAACTAAAATAACTAAAAAGTTTGATTTTTGTGTTTACAATGCAAAATCATAAAAGGCATTATAAAGGTTTTGTAATGACAAACTTTGAACATACACAAAAAATAGAATAGCATAAATAATTCCCATGTTCCCATCACTCAGCCTCAATAATCGTCACTTTCACCTTTACTGTAATCATTTTGAAGCAAATTCCATACATTATATCATTTTATCCATAAATATTTTAATATGTATATAGAAGTAGTTTTTCATAATTAGTAAAATTTAGTAGTGCTTACATCCTGCATTAAATAGGATGCTGGGGGAAAAAACTAATTGGGCAGGTTTGTAGCTGTGCAGTTAATTGAGATTAGCTTGAAAAATAAGAATCTCAGTGGAGATTTGCTTGCTTCAATTTAAAAGAAGCAAGCAAATATGATGTATTCTGCTTGGAGAGATCAAAGACAAATTTGGGGGAAATTTTTTACTTTCTTTGCCTAGGCTGACATAACTTTAAAATCGGTTTGGACTGATTTCAGTTTGGACTGAATGTTGGACCTTCAAGGAACCTTCCAGGCCAGAGTAGATGAAAGAGGAGGAATTCTAAGGCCAAGTGAAGTTGAATCCATTTAGAGCACTTAATGCTTTTTTAAAACTCTTATTACTTTTAGAGCCTCCATTACAGTTTTTAACTTGACAAAGTAATCACAAGCCTCTTTGTTGCCCTTCCTTACTATAGTTTCTATTCTCACTAATATGTTCAACACAACTCAGTATATCTTAGGAGTGCTGAATAACTTTTCATGATGTTTTGTTTACTTTACAAAGATAACGTTTAGTGTTTGACTTTCAGGTTCTTCCATTATTTATTTTCACCCTATGTATATCCGAAATCAGAAGATAACTATGTTTTGCTGTTATGCATGAACAGTCTCTACTTTATGCATAGACACCCATATACATTCAGTAATTTCTCCTAAATTGTAACCTGCCTTCCTACATTTGCAGTTTTCCCCATCTGTTAGGGTCCTATCAGCATGTTAACATGCTGTCATATCTTTCATCTTAAAAAACAAATTACCACTTCCCCCTCCCATACCAATCAGAGCATCCTTTGGCGCTAATTCCCTGTCCATCTATTGCTCTATTTCTCTTCTTTCTATAGTATATCTCCTTGGAAGAGTTGTACATACTCAGTTCCCGACCCCACATCCTTTTTTGTCATTCTCAGGCAAGGCACTCTCATCATATTTTTTTTGCTCTGTTTCACCTGACCAAATACATTGTCAATTTTCCATTCTCATTTCTATCAGCATTTTAAACTATAAATTTAGACTTCCATTTCCTCAGTATGGCCTAAAATATCCTAAAGTATTATACCGAAGCATAATCTCACACCTTTCTCCTCCCATAGCTCATTCTTCAGCCAAGGTGACTTACTTACTTCCTATTGTCATTTTACAACAGATGTATACTATCTTGACTCAGTTTCACACACTTTCCCCAGTCTCTACAGAAAGAAAATGGAACCTTTTATTTTAAAACTATTTTTTTAAAAATAGTGGTTTGGCGGGGGGGGGAATAAAAAGTAGTTTTAATATGTCATCATCCCTTCAAATTATTTCTGCATTTACATAAATGTACTGCCATTCTGAAGTACATTCCTTTGATAATTTCAGCATTAGACCTTAGAGAGTGCCTTTCAGAATTTTATATTTGATTCTGTTTGGACTCATCTACAATTTGTAAATGCATATACAAATTTAATTTTCAAGATTGGAAGTAAAACCGAGATAACTTCCAAGATGACTTAAAGAAGAAATCATGTCTTCAAAAGGGCTGTTGGTGGTGGGCACCTGGGTGGCTCAGATGGTTAAGCGTCTGCCTTCGGCTCAGGTCATGATCTCAGGGTCCTGGGATC
Source organism: Neomonachus schauinslandi (assembly GCF_002201575.2). Taxonomy (NCBI): domain Eukaryota; kingdom Metazoa; phylum Chordata; class Mammalia; order Carnivora; family Phocidae; genus Neomonachus; species Neomonachus schauinslandi. The sequence goes on from NC_058416.1 coordinate 52,317,311, forward strand.
GAGTCCCACATCGGGTTCCCTGCTCAGTGCAGAGCCTGCTTCTCCCTCTCCCTCTGCCACTCCCTCTGCTTGTGCTCTTCTGTCTATCTCTCTGTCAAATAAATAAATAAAATCTTTAAAAAAAAAAAAAAGTGCTGTTGGTGTTTGACTAATAAATGTGGAATTCTAGGTTAGACTTTACATATTTTCAGTTTTCAGTATGTTTTACTAATGAATATTTAATTTGTTTTCCAAATATTGAAAGATTCTTTGCTCATTGGGGTTTGGGTAGAAATTAATTTTAAATTATTTTTGCAATATCTTTGTACAGAAAATATTCTGCAAACAGTTGTTTGAGAATGTAAAACATGAAATTTTAACTCTGATTTTTAAAATCTGATGGAATAGATTTGTACTCATAGAAATTTAAGATGACAAAATTATTAAGGGTAATTGTTAAAATGTGAATGGTATAAGTGCTTCTGCCAGTATGGAATTAGTTATTATCATTAGATCACATTGTGGAAATTACAGGCTAGATTCCCATTAATAAGATGTGAACCAGAGATTGAGCAGTAACAAATCAAAGCCCCTACCTTCTTGGAGATCACCTTATAATGGGAAGAGTGGTAAGAAATGAGTGATAAGAAAAAAAATAAAATGGGGTAATGGAAACAGTGCCATTATATAGGGTGGTCAGAGAAGACCCCTTTGATCATGGTATCCTATATGAGAGACCTAAAGAAAGGCCATGTAGATTGGTAAAGAATCTTGCAAACATCAGGAAAGAACAAGTGCAAAGGGTATTGGGTAAGCACTTGCTTTGCTGTTTGGGTAGTAAAAAGGAGACCATGTAAATAAGAGGGAAATTAGGAAAAAATAAGGTAAAAGGACATAGCCAGAACCTTTTAGAGCTCTCCCTCGCAAAAAAAAAATTCAGTTTCTCTTCTAAAGGAAATGAATTTCATAGTGTATTAGTATGTGTGCAAGTTATTTGTCATTGTTCTATGCAGCAGCATATCTATATGCACATGGGTAAATGACATTTTTTTTTCTTTTTGAAAATTAAGCATAATATCCTATCTTTTCTTGATGTACTTTTCTTCACTAGGAAAATACACAAAGTATAAGTGTAAAAGGCATCAAGTTTATTCCAGGCCCTCCTGGAAATAAGGATCTTTGTTTTACTTGGCGTGAATTTTCTGACTTTATTCGAGTGCAGCTAATTTCTGGACCACCAGCAAAACTTCTTCTTATAGACTGGCCAGAATTAAAGGAGGTAAGTAACTCTGCCTTGTTTGAAAGAATTTACTATCATATGGCTTATTACTTTCAGATTATCGGTGGATCAGAAAAGATATGTTTTATTGTTGAAATAATAACAAATAGCAATAGTAATAAAAGGACAAAGTAATATGATTCTTAATAATTCATTATTTAATTCATTACTTGTGTCCTCATTTGTTAAAAAATAGTGTAATAACATCATGATGAGTACTATGTAATGTACAGAACTGTTGAATCACTCTGTTGTATACCTGAAATTAATACAACACTGTATGTTAATTTTACTGGAATGATTGACACCTTAAAAATTTTATTACACGGGCACCTGGGTGGCTCAGTCCGTTAAGCATCTGCCTTCAGCTCAGATCATGATCCCAGGGTCATGGGATCGAGCCCCATGTCTGGCTCCCTGCTCAGTGGGGAGCCTGCTTCTCCCTCTCCCTTAGCCACTCCTCCTGCTTATGCACTCTCTTTCTCTCTGTCAAATAAAATCTTTTTAAAAATTTAAAAAAATTTATTACAGAAATTTTCAAACACGTGTAAAAGTGAAAATAGCATAATGAATCCCAAGTTTCAACGGTTACTATTTTTTCCCAATTTTGTTTCATTGTTCTGTCTTACTGTCTTAAATGTTTTCTCTGGAGTTTGAAAAAGCATATTAGATATCAAGTAATTATATGCATAAAAATCTTGGTATGCCTTCCTATGCAGGTAGTTAAATCTTAAATACTGATCTTGCAAATGTCTGTTAAGTATATTGAGCTTTTACTAAATGTTTACACTTCCGATTTTTAAAACGTTTAGATTTTGGTATTCAGTTTTGGTCTAACAGAGCTTTACCTGTTGATATGATAGCTTACATTATTTTCTAAAGGAGAATGAGCTTATATCACCATGGTAATGGATGAAATTATAATGTTAAAGGAGCAGATCCTCTAACAGAAGTTTACGTTACCTGTGCCTTAGTTTGAAATTGCCCTTTTTGATTTGTGAGTTTAAAATAAGATAAACAAGTGATGACAGTGAGCTTTAAAAATTTTTTTCTGTAATACTGTCTTGACTGAGAAGTTTTACTGAAAAGCCAGTGCATTTATTTTTATCTGGGAGCATTTATACTACATAAGTTAATATATTCTTTGTGCCCAGTGATGTTAAAGGATTTGTTGGTTTATTATGTTATGAAATAATTGTTTACTTTTGAGGTGGAAAAAATGTTGGCATGTTCATCTTTTAATATGACTTTGTGTTGGGGAATGTAAAAAATGATAGCTTAACTCAAATTTCTTAGAAGATTAATTTGTAGATACCATAGAAATCCAGAAGTTGTTAAAACAAACTGATTTCTCATTCTGTTAGAGATATCATTATATGTAGATAAGGCTGTAAAAGTAATAATTGAATATCTAATATTCCTAAAATTTCCTAATTAATTCTTGACCGACCTTCCCCCTAACAGAATCTGAAGTGGAAAAGGGGAACTGATTTAATACCTAACTGATAAATAGAAAAAAATATGTAAATGTTACATTAACATACGCATCTATTCTCATTTAATCTTAACATGATGTATTATTATCATTCTTATTTTATAAATGAAGAAACAAATCCTGAAACATTAAATTACATGCAAGTACTAATGTAATGCCCTGGCAGAGGGCAGATTCGTATTTATAAACATTTGATTTTGGATACTCTTTCCACTTTTTCCGAGATAATTTTATAAGAGCTTAGGCTACAGGTTATTTATTAAAGAATATTCTTTAAAAGTAGTTACTTTTTGATGGGTAGACAGTTAATGTGATTAGAAATAAAGTGCAATGCAATAAACAAAAAACTACAAACAATAAAGTTTGCATTTGGAAACTGTCATCAGTTTTTTAAATTCAGGCTTTTAATAAACTTTGGCAGACGCAATATAGGCATCACCTGTAAACTTTGTGATGGCCAAGCATTTTAACCAAACTAGTCTCAAGGATATTTTTTTTAAAAAATTAAGTCCTGTCTGAAACACATTATTAATTTTTTTCCCACTCTTGGCAACTTCCTAACATTATTATTTTTTTTTTTTTAAGATTTTATTTATTTATTTGACAGAGGCACAGCGAGAGAGGGAACACAAGAGGGGGGTTGGGAGAGGGAGAAGCAGGCTTCCCACTGAGCAGGGAGGCCGATGTGGGGCTCGATCCCAGGACCCTGAGATCATGACCTGAGCCGAAGGCAGACGCTTAACGACTGAGCCACCCAGGCGCCCCTCCTAACATTATTATTGATAACCAACTACCTTCAGTAAAGTGGGGGTTGGAGGAAGCAGAGGGAACATTATTCATAGGAGAGAGATGATAAATCAGCTTTACGTTATTGCTCATCCATTCTCTCCCATCTTCTTTTCTTTTTTTTTTTTTAACTTTTAAAATCTGACACATTAGATTGGAACTTTATCAGGTTACTTGCTAGACAATGTGTTTCCTTTGATATGTTCAGTATTAATAGGTCAACAGGCCAATTCCCAGAATTACACAAGCCTTACATAAAGGAGGGAAAAAGCAAGAGGTGTTTTAAACCAACTAGACAGTGTAGATTATCTGCTACTAGTCTGGTTTAAGAAGCACTAGAAAGCTGTGCATTACTGCTTCATGGAGAGTGGCAGAGTGCTGACAATTGACAGAGGAGCTAAACTATAAACAGCCAATACTATATCTGAGAACCTCAGATAAGCTTTTACTTCCATCGAAGTTATTCTGATATATAACTTTTAGGAATGTGTTAGAAGCTAGTAATGTCAAATGCTTTCCCCCCCCTTTATTATATTGTTAATAATTTCTATAAGAAGATGATCACTTGTAACAATATAATTGACTTTCAAAAGTTTATTTTAATTGATGAAAGGATCCATTTTTGGGATGCCTGGGTGGCTCAGTCGTTAAGCATCTGCCTTCGGCTCAGGTCATGATCCCATGGTCCTGTGATCGAGTCCTGCATCGGGCTCCCTGCTCAGCGGGGAGCCTGCTTCTCCCTCTGCCTGCCGTTCCCCCTGCTTGTGCTCTCTCTCTCTCGCTCTAATAAATAAATAAAACCTTAAAAAAAAAAAAAACATTTTTTACTAGAACAGAGATAAATTAAGTAAATCATTTAGTAAGTATACAAGTAGTAATTACATTGTTAGGCATGTTTGTTTTATTGCTTCTTAAAATATTTTTATCTATTTTAGTCCATTCCAGTGATTAATGGAAGAGAACTACAGAATCCTCTCATTGTTCAACTTTGTGATCAGTGGGATAATCCAGCACCTGTATCACAGGTTAAGATAAGTCTCATGAAAGCTAACAATTTAAAGGTAAGTTTTAAATGTCCTTTACATAATTTTCATCTACTTAAAATTTTGAGTTTCATTGTCATGGTAATGTTAGAAGTCATATTTTTAAAAATATAGTCTATTTTTCATAATTATTTTGAGGAAGTAAAGTTTGTATCTTGCAAGCAGTGTAACAAGATTCAACAATTTACAATTATGATTGAGTGGTTTTTATACAATACTAATAATATTTGGATTTCAGGTTAGGATGAATAGATAACACCGAGAAGGTGAGTAAAGGCAAATATAATGACCTGCAGTATGGGTTAAGGAACAGGTATTATTTGGGAAACTTACAAGCTAAGGGTAATCAAAAAGAGTCCTGTGAGTACCTGTCCTCTGCGTACCTTATGGAGATCTACCAGGGCCTGGGCATAGCCACTAGACTTATACTGAGTTGTATTCTAGGGTATGGGGAAAGCATGAATATGGCCTTATCACATTGGGGGCAAACAGTGCTTGATACCAAGAAGTCCAAGATTAGGTACTACTTGTTTACAGGAGCACTGGGATAGCCAGCTGTTTAGGTTCTGGTGGGGACTTTGGGTGCCTCGTACAGAGTTGGAGGGCCTTCCTGTGAGGGGAAATGGGGGAAGCTGCCCACTGCAAAGTTGTATTTTGACACAGTTCCTCCTGTTGAAGGAAATTAATTTGTCCCAGTCAGGTTGTTACCAGGTAACACAGAATTCCTAGGGTTATATTCAGCTAGGCATAAATATCCCTCTACAAACATTTTATAATTTTAGTGGATGAAAATAGTTGATATTTTGTAAATACACAGTTCTCTTAAAATTAATCTGTTAGTTCAATAAGAATTCTAACAGGGATTTCCAGGACCTGACAAGTTGATCTTAATGTCATATGGGAGATTAAAGTGCCAAGAATGGCTTGTGATCCACATGGGCTTGTTTTCGTAGTAAAGTAATCAGGGTCAAAGGTATTAAAGCCTGTTAAAAAAAAGACTATGATACTGCTTGCTATACAACCTGAAATAGAATAGAAGCCTTGCTTCTCTGGCTTAGTAACAAGAATTTATGACCCAGATGGAAGAAATACTTTGAAAAAGATGGGTTGAGAGATAGTGGATCAGAGGGTAAATGGGACAGGTACAAATACAAGATTTTATTCTGTCATTTTGATTACTCCTCATTTTTGCCTATTGCTTTGTTTGCAAGTACCGTAATTACCTAATTTTTAGGCTCTGTTAAGCAGAAATGGGAATTAGGGCTTAGGAAAGAGTCTGATACTCTGCTACAACAGTTTACAAATTCACTTTTCTTATTGTTTGCTTCTAGAAGAGTTAAACTGATTATTTTCTACCACAAATAATATTATTCTAGTTTCTAGAGAAGCATTTGTAGAAGACTGAGAGATTCTTCTAACCAATGATTAGTACCACTGATTCTTAGTCATTTGAAAGTGAGCTTAGTTATCTCTAAGAGGGCCATACTGCAACAGAGATATAAGGAGCACATCTGAGTAAACTTAAAGAGAAAGATGAAATAATAATGGATGTGGTATTACGATGCCTTGACTTAAATATATATTTATGTTTATTTCACCTGTGCCATTCCCCACAAATCCCCAGTTTTAGAATATACCTTCAGTGTTTGTATAAGCAAACTTCACTTGAAATATCAGTGTTATTGAAACAGTGAATATTGAATTCTGCAACTTAATAACTGAAATACACTAAATTATAGTTTAATTGATGAAGAGTGATGATTGTCCTTTGGGTTATGTAATTACATATCACATTATTTCTACTAATGTTCAGATTAGGAAATTAAAGATTTTAAAAGTGTGTGCAAATATTTTTAAAGTAGTAATGAAGAAAACATTGTAATAGAGGAAAAGAATTTGATCTCCAGAATTTTCTAATTAACTGTTTTGTTTTGTTTTTAGCTCACTCCTTCAAACCAACAGCATAAAACAGATGAAAGGGGCAGGGCTAATTTGGGAGTGTTCAGTGTTTATGCCCCTAGGTAAGAACCAAAAATTTGATAGTTATTAGTATTATAGAGATTGGTTTTTCTTATTCCTTGCTGAAGTTAAGAGTAATAATTAGCCTTCTATTTAGTGTTAGAAGATGTAACTAAACAGGAGTAGAGATGTTTTTTAAATGAGCTAAGCTTTGTATAAACTGTCTCAGAATTTTTAAGTTATAACAATGTAATTTGAACCCTTTGTCTCTTTTTTCCCCCCCTTGTTAGAGGAGAACATATGATGCAGGTTAGAGCCATCTATAACAAGAATATCATAGAAGGACCTATAATTAAGTTAATGATTCTTCCAGACCCTGAAAAACCTATTCGTCTCAATGTTAAATATGACAAAGATGCTTCCTTTTTAGCAGGGGGTATTTTCACTGGTGAGTAAGTCACAAATTTCAAATAAATTTGTAATGATAATTTTCTTTTTACATTAATGGAATAAATTATTTATCCTAGATGTTTAGCATGATATAAAAGCAAACCTGCAATAGTCTTTTTAAATGGCAAAGAAAGTACATTTGGCTTAGCTTTGTCTTCTTTCATCTCTGTGTCCCTACATTCCCTTAATGGTCAAGAATGAACTGAAAGTTTCTTCATAGACTGAGAGCCTGTTGTAATTGAGTTTGTGATTGTTCATTCACTGGATTGTGAAGTTCTGAAAAAGAAACATGAACTGCTAAATGGCAAGAACTATGTGGGCTCTACTAAATAGGTTGTAATGTCATCTTCAACCAAATAGAACCAGGATTGCTTAACTTAATTGGGATGAAAATACACATCAGAATTTATGATTAAAGATCTTTCAGAACAAAAAAAGTTTCCTAAATACCTATGTCCAGGCACTATATTGGGCTCTTCGTTCCAGTAATATATATGACAATTTCCATTGAGTTCTGTCTCATGCAGGAGACACTTAAGTAAGCAAATAATTTCAGTGGAATGCGGCAGGTGCCAAGTCAATAGGAAATGGTATTTATTACAGGTAATTTTCTTGAAGACCTCTGTTTTCCTAAGTGGATGCATTCCTATATGTAGTTATAAGCAATAGAAACAAGCAGACCAAAAAATTTAGATTAGAAAATCATTTTTAATAAGTTAAATATATACATAGCCTTTATACTCATAATTTTAAATGTTTTGGAAGATAAGACCTATTTCCTGTGATTACAAAATTATATCCATCATATGGATGCCAAATGAATGATAAACATAAGGGAAATACTATATGTAATAATAATTTAGCTACTGTATGCTATTGAAAATCAAGAGAAAATAAACACTGTATTCTCGGAATACATAAAGCATAAGGATTTATGACCAGTTGCCTTAACTCTAGGTTGCTGAGTATCCACAGTCTAACCTTTTGGTCTTGCCTAGTAGAACTTTTAGCATTGCAGACTGTGAAAATAAGACAAGGGACTAATAATAGCAAAGTTGTATGTGTTAGATTTCTGGAGGAGATTTAGCACTAAAGAGAGTTGTCTGTCATGATTAGTACGTTTTTATAGACAGATTATTGGGGAATGCTGATTACCGAATGGTTTTGTTGTCTTCAGAATCTCATTATTAATATTTAAACAAGATGTACTTTTAAGACCTAGAATTATTTAACCAAATCTATTAAGTGAACTAGAAAATAATTTTTTAATATTCACCATGACAGATTTTATGATTACTGTTATTTCTGAAGATGACAGTATCATTAAAAATATTAATCCAGCACGTATTTCCATGAAAATGTGGCAGCTGTCTAACAGTGGGAACCGACCACCAGCAAATGTGAGTTCTGGAAAGCATTGTAGAAGTTAAAAGCAGCTCTTACATTTAACTTAAAATTAAATGTAACTTAATGTAAAAATGCACTGTGTATATGCTGGAGAACTAGACATTAGCCCACTTCATCACTTGAGATTTTAAAAATAGAATATATCTCAATATTAAGTGTTGATGCCTTTGAAAAAGAATAGCCGATCTTGTGATATTTCTTAAACTTTTAAGATATTTTACACTTTAAAATTATCTAAAGGACAGTGGCACAGGGCAAAAAGCTGTTGAATACCACTAAGAGATAATACAGAAAATGAGATAGTAAAGAGATATGATTGATATACTTACAGGATAGAGAAGTGAGGGTAGAGTGGTGAGAACATTTTGAGGGTCTAAAGCAGCACAGTCCAATAGAAATATAATACAAGTCACACATAATATTTATATTTTTCTAGTAGCTACATTAAAAATGTAAAAAGTACAATTAATTTTAATTTAACATCAAATTACCATTTCAGCATGTATTCAGTACTTAAAATTTATTAAATAAATTAAACACATAAAAGAACGTAAAATCTCATTTTTGAGATTTTATGTTACCAATTCTTCGAAATTTCCTGTGTATTTTATGCTTGTACCACGTCTCTTTTTAACCAGATATATTTCAAGTGCCCAGTAGCCACATGGAGCTATTCACTACCATGCTGGACAGTGTAGATCTAAAATCTCAAATTGGAAACTAAAACATATCAGTGTCTTAATTTAACAATGCCTTTCAGGATTTATGATTCATTTTAATTATGTGTTTAGGAAACCAGCTTCCTAAATTTATACTGTCTCATCAGGCTGCTATTACCTTAAAACTATGTCGCCACCATTGAGATCTATTGTGTGCCCTTTAATAATGGTATGTCTTCATGACTAATCACACTATTGAATCTTAAAATGTATTGTAAAGGTATATACATGTAAGTGTATATGTATGTATTTGTAAATCCAGATGTGATCTGTATTTGCATTTGGTGAAGGTAATATAAGGTTTCATCCTGAATATACTATGTTAAATGTGATTTCTCCCTCCCCACCTTCTCCCCTACTTCCCTTTCTAGGCAGAAACATTTAGTTGTAATAAAATAAAAGATAATGACAAGGAAGATGGCTGCTTCTACTTCAGGTATTTCCCAAATCATTTGATATTTTTATGCATGATTTGTTACAAAGTGATTTCAGCCTTGATGGTGTTTGTCTCCTCAACTTGGGGAAAGTAATTTATGACTGAAAAGAAAATATTCATATCTCTTAATTTTTCTCAGGAAGTATTTTGAGAAAATGTGTATTTTATTTGTAAGCTTTATAAAATGGTTTGGGGAAAGACTGTTGTGATAGTTATATTAGCTTTCAAACTAGGAAAGCCATCCGAAAATAATTACATTATGTTGTCAGAGCACTTTATAATTATGTTGTTATATAGGCGATTTCTGTAGTTCAAAACTTAAATGTTATGAAGTAAAACAGATTGAACTAGTTTTTTTATGGTTTTTTAACTATGTTACTTTAATTTGAATTCTTGCTTCTGCATTCTGGACCTCTACTTTGAAATATGAAAATTGGCTTATGAATAAAACTACGTCCAATTTTTCTTTCATTTATTTTTAAATGAGAAATGTCCTTTTAACTTTTAGACTAAGTTTTGTTTCTTCAAATATATTAGTCTCTTAAATCATGTAGAAAACAAAAAGTGCAGTTATAAACATTGTTACAATAATACTAGCACTTATGATTGCCTGTGTATTAACCTTTATTGAGATCTTTGTTTCTCCATGTGGTTTCAAGTTATTGTCTGTTCTTTCATCTTATTTTGTAGTATTTCCTTGAACATTTCTTACAGGCCAGGTCTAGTGGTAATGAGTTCCCTTAGCTTTTGTTTATCTGAAAATGTCTTAATTTCCTTCTCACTTTTGAAGGACAGTTTTGCTGGCTATAGGATTCTTGGCTGAGGGTATACATACATATTTTAAAGCATTTTGACTACATGGTCCATTGCCTCTGGCCTCCAGACTTTCTGACAAGAAATCTGATCAGCTTCCGGAGAACCCCTTGTATGTAATGATTAAGTTCTCTCTCAGTGCTCTCCATAATTTCTCTTTGTCTTTGGCTTTTGAAAGTTTGATAATAATGTGTGTTGGTGTGTGTGTCTTTGAATTTATTTTACTTGGAATCTGTTGAGCCTCTTCAATATTTATAGTCATGTCTTTCATCAAACTTGGGAAATTTCCAGCCATTCTTCAAATATACTCTCCTCCCCTGGTGAGAGGGAACACTTGCTAGTGTCCCAAAGGTCCCTGAGGTTCTGTTGACTTTTATTCAGTCCTTTTTCCTTTCTGTTCCTCAGACTGTAATATCCATTATCTTCAAATTCACTAATTCTTTCTTCTTCCTGCTCAAATCTGCCTTTGAATACCGGTACTGAAATTGTCACTTAAGTTATTGTATTTTTCAGCTCCAAAACTTGTTTCTGGTTTCTTTTTAGGTTTTCTGTTTCTTTATTGATATTTCCATTTTTTTTTCTACATCACTTTTATTTTCTCCACATCTTCCTTCAGTTCTTTGAGCATCTTTAAGATAGGTATTTATTGTTGTTGTTTTGTTATTGTTTTGAGAGAGAGAGAGAGAGTGCTTGAGTTGGGGGTTAGGAGCAGAAGGAGAGGGAGAGAGAGAATCTTAAGCAGGCTCCACGCTCAAAACACTGAGATCATGACCTGAGCTGAAATCAAGAGTCAGAAGCTTAACCCACTGAGCCATCCAGGCACCACTAAGACAGGTGTTTTTTTAAGTCCTTGTCTAGTATATTTGCCATCAGGTGTTTTTCAAGAACAATTTTGGTTGACTTATTTTTTTACTTTGAATGGCTGATACTTCCTGTTTGTCTTGTGGTTTTTTTGTTAAAAACTAGACATTGGAATCTAATAATGTGGTAGCTCTGGAATTCAGATTCTCTGCCTTATCCAGGGTTTGCTAGATTTAATTTTATTTATTTATTATTTTTTTGTTATAGGCTGTTTGTCATGGATCAGCCTTAGGTGTAAACTTAAGGTTTTCTCATGTCTTTTCTGACCTTTTCTCTGGGCATGCGTGGTCACTTTTCTAGTTTTACCTATATATGTGGTTGTTTAGTAATGTCCTTTAATATCTGGTTTCTTTTTTTTTTTTTTAAGATTTTATTTATTTATTTGACAGAGAGAGACACAGTAAGAGAGGGAGCACAAGCAGAGGGGAGTGGGAAAGGGAGAAGCAGGCTTCCCGCCAAGCAGGGAGCCCGATGCAGGGCTCAGTCCCAGGACCCTGGGATCGTGACCTGAGCTGAAGGCAGACGCTTAATGGACTGAGCCACCCCGGCACCCCTAAAGTCTGGTTTCTAGAAAGGAAGAGGGGAAGGAAAGAATGCTGGCCCTATAAGTCCTCAGTTACTTCAGCTGGAGGATGAGGGTTGCAGCAATGGGGACTGGTGCAGGAACAATGGCTCTCTGCATTTTGTGTTTGCTCCTCTCTGATCAGAAGCAGCAATCAGAGCATGGATCCCCAGTATTTGGAGGATAGGGTCCTTTTTGCCCACCCTGCTTCCTATAGTAAACACTGCTCCAGGGACATACATCTGCTTGCCATGTGTCTGGAAGGTGGGGAATGAGTAGCTACTGCTGTGCTAAGAGCTGAAATTGATCAGAATTAAGTGCAACCATAGCACATACCCTCCCCAATGTCTATCACCCAGCCACCCCATCCTTCCCACCCCTTACCACTCCAGCAACCCTCAGTTTGTTTCCTGAGATTGAGAATTCCTCATATCAGTGAGGTCATATGATACATGTCTTTCTCTGATTGACTTACTTCGCTCAGCATAATACCCTCCAGTTCCATCCACGTCATTGCAAATGGCAAGATTTCATTTTTTTTGATGGCTGCATATAGTGGCTTTTTTTTTTTTTTTTTAAGGTTTTATTTATTTGTCAGAGAGAGTGAGGCTCACAAGCAGGGGAAGCTGCAGGCAGAGGGAGAAGCAGACTCCCTGCTAAGCAGGGAGCCTGACCCGGGACTTGATCCCAGGACCCTGGGATCACGACCCGAGCCAAAGGCAGACGCTCAACCGACTGAGCCACCCAGGTGTCCCTCTAATTGTTTTTTTTAATAATCTTTTAGTTGAAAAATTCAGATCGTACAAATAATTACCAAAGCACTTGTTTTTTACTCTTACAGTTTATTTGATCCTACTGTTCTTTGTTCCTTTATCTTTTGAATTTATTGCTTTTAGTTATCATGTTTTACTCATTAACTTGGTAGTTAATACAGTCTTATTATTCTCTAAGTGGTTTTTTGAGAGATTATAACATGCATAGTTGACATACTATACCAATGTGTGATGACACTGCATTTTTTACTCTCTCCTTGGTCAGTGCATGAATCTTAGGACACTTAAACATCACTTTCCCTCTTGCCACTTAGATACCTTTGTTGTTGTGTATGTTAAACCTATTAATCCATTATTATTTCATATAATTAGTGTTCATTTAGATTTACTAACTCATTCCTTCTGTTAATCTTCAACTCAGGTTTTCCATGTGGTATCATTTTCCATCTGAGGAAGTTCCTTTAGTATTTCCTCTAGTGTACATCTGCTGCTGATGAATTATCTAGTTTTTACCTGAAAATATATTTATTCCACCTTCATACTAGAAGAGTATTTTTCTTGAAAATGATATTTTATATTGGCAGTTTCTTTCATGCAGTACTTTCAAGCCAACCTTCACTATCCTATCATTTATGTTGAGAAGTTAGCTGCCAGCCTTGTTTTTTTTTTTGAGACAGAGTGCGCGTGCGTGGGTCCGGGAAGGGGTAGAGGGAGAGGGAGTCTTAAGCAGATGCGGGGCTTGATCTGAACACCCTGAGATCACAACCTGAGCCAAAACCATTAGTTGAACCCTTAACCACCTGTACCACCGAGGCACCCCAGCCTTATTGTTCCTTGAAAAGTCATTATTTCCACTCTTCTTTGGTTGTTTTGAGTTTGTTTTCAACAGTTTTACTGTGATGTGCCTATTCATGGATTTCTTTTTATTTTTTCTTCTTAGTTTTCATAGGCTTTGATTTTATGGTCTTTGTTTGGGTTTGAACAATTAACCATTATTTCATCAAATATGGCTTCTGCTTATTCTTTCCCTCTTCTTTTTCTGGCACACTAGTCCTTACAATTCTCTGTGTCTCATCCTCTTTTCTCTATTTGCCATTCTTTTTTGTCTTTCTTCATTCTAGAAATTTTCTTCTAAACTTCGTTCATTAACTAATATCTATTCAGTGTACCCAATTTGCTTTTAAATCCATCTTTCAATTATCAATTTCTATTTGGTATTTTTAGTGTTGTTTTGTTTTTTAAGGTCCGGTTCTGTTGGAATTCTCAATCTTGTCTTTATCCTAAGAAGCAGTAACCAGACTCTCTCAAGTTCCTCCTGGTCTGTTTCAATGGGCTCTTGTTTCTGTTGGTTTTCATTTTAGTTCTCTTGCCTCTTTATATACCTGTTTCTTGTTGTTTACCATACTTTTTATTTATGAATATTTATGGAAATAATTTGAAGTCTAAGGTATATTCCTTCTCCAGGTCAGGTTTACATTTGTTTCCATTATCTGGGCCAGTAGCAGTCTGTTTTCATTTCAGTCCAGATTCAGAGATTGGGATGATTCAAAGCTAAGTTGTTTCTCCCTTGGGACCCGAGATAAAGCCTGGTATTACAGGAAATATTTGTTGAATGAAGGCAAATGTAGTAATAGTAATTATTTATTTATTTGTTTACCTTTTGTGGAAAGAACAGAAATGTTGATGATTTGAATTCCTTCCTCCTTTATTTAAACTTTGTCAGTAATCTTATCTCTTTCTTTTTAACATAGGGATAAAGCAATTCCTAACAAAGTGGGAACATATTGTATCCAGTTTGGGTTTATGATGGATAAAGCAAATATTCTTAACAGTGAACAGGTTTGCTTACTCTTTTTATATACCATAGTTAGCGTTACATTTTCTTGCTTAGTATAGGAATGAAATGGTTTTGTTTAAAAGTGGATTTTTGGATGCAATTGATAATAAAAATATAAATAATATAATTTTCGGGAATATTAGAATATATTTAAAATATGTTGATTAATATGACCTGATGCAGAAGTTACTTTTCCCATTTCTCTTTATTTCGAAGAATCCAGTAAGCATTTTTATATCATGGTAAGGTTGCTGCTATCAACCATACACGAAAATTTTTCAATTAATAATATTTTGGATAATGAAGTTTAAGGTAGTTTTGATATACATCATCGCCATTCAATAGGTTAGTGTACTAAATTTTTAAAAATTACCTGTATTTTTTTTTTAAGATTTTATTTATTTATTTGACAGAGAGACAGTGAGAGAGGGAACACAAGCAGGGGGAGCAGGAGAGGGAGAAGCAGGCTTCCCGCTGAGCAGGGAGCCTGATGTGGGGCTCGATCCCAGGACCCTGGGATCATGACCTGAGCCGAAGGCAGGCTGAGCAGGGAGTCCGATGCAGGGCTCGATCCCAGGAGCCTGGGATCATGACCTGAGCTGAAGGCAGACGTTTAACCAACTGAGCCACCCAGGTGCCCCAAAAATTACCTGTATTTTTAAAACCCTTAAATTTGTTCATAGATGGCTGTTAACATTCAAAAATTTATCTCTGATAAACCTTTTTTTTTTAATTTTCAAAAGTAAGTTGATTAGTTTTAGGAGATTAATGGAAATCTATTTCAGAAAGTAAGATTGCATTTTATTTAGTATATGCTAGCATTATTTCTTGTCTTACTCTTAAATACTGAACTATCAATATATTGTTAATCACAATGCTGTTTTTGTTTTGTAAGGTTATAGTTGATGTTGTACCTAACCAACCTGTGAAGTTAGTTCCTAAAATTCAGCCAGCTACACCAGCTGTTTCAAATGTTCGCTCAGTTGCCAGTAGGACCTTGGTCAAAGATTTACATCTTACTATTACGGTAATGTTTATTTACTTCCAAAATTGTGAAGAGTAACCAAAATTATTTCTAGTTTTAGTGTGCAAAATAGTTAATAGAGTCAGATCTTAATTATTCAGTTTAAGGTTATAGGGAAAATTTGTGTGGATGAATGAAATGTTCATAAACACCTTTGTACTTTAATACAAATAGAGAATGTATACATACAATATATCCAGGTATACCAAGTAGAACTGACTCAAAAATGCAGAAATTTGCCTACCTTTCTTATTACATACCTTTTTTTAATGCTCTGTATCCAGTATGTATTATGAATTTGTGTGAGGTAAATTGATTCTTCAGTGTCCATTTCACTGATGAGAAAGAAGGAAGTAATTATTTTTAAGAGGACTGCTCTGATGATTGATCATAGTGAGCTCCTCAAAGCTTCTGATAACTGGGAGAGTAAGCAGCAATAAAGCTGCCAAGAATATTAACAAAAACATGCAAAACACAGTAGTGAGACTTCACCTTTATGGAAAATTGTCATGGTGGGATACTTCTTTCAGTTTTCTGTTTTTTGGTTTTTGGTTTTTTTCTGTTTTAGACAAGTGAATCATTCTTCTCTTCCCCCAGATCAATAGATGCTAAAAGTACATAACAAGGTGAAATTTTAAAATGGGAATCCTTTTGATACAGAAAGTTATAAGCCATTATATTAGATGGAAGCCTCTGGTTCTTTTGTAGTTTCTGGGATTACTTCCTGCCTGTGGGGCTCTTAATCTGAGAACTGAATTCTGTGCTTGGGAGTAAGAAGGATCAGGATAATTTAATATTTAGGGCTTATCTCATATTTTCTGATATGATCATGTCCTTTTCTGGGTTTAATCTTCTTACCAGTTCTTCTGATTAGTTTTTTTTATTGTTTACTTGAAGGATGACTACAACAATCAGACTGGAATTGATTTGGTTGGCACTGTAGTAGCTACCATTAAAGGTTCTAATGAGGAAGATACGGATACACCACTCTTTATTGGGAAAGTGAGAACACTCGAATTTCCCTTTCTGAAAGGTTCAGCTGAAATTACGGTAATTTTTATGTCTTCTGGTAGATAGTATTACTGTATTTAATAGTATAAACCACAGTGTTATAATACCTGTTCTTTTGTATGTGTAACTATGAAAATGTTCTAGGTATAATATTAAATTAGAAAGTGAGTGGAAATATTTTGTGATTTTGCTGTAAGCTATTACAAATTAAACCCCCAGGATTATTATTACTCTGAGCAAGAACTTCTTTTTCCTTGTGGATGACTGTTCGCTCTGTAATGATTTTTAGCTTCAGTGATAATATATTCATGTATTCATATATTTAAAAGTTACCATTCTGTGGAAACAGAATATAACATAGCCCAGGTAAAATGTATACATAAATAGAAAAATTTAGCAAAGCAGCTTATCTTTGTTACTCTTTTTTTTCCAAAATGGAAATATTTTTACTTGTATAAAAAATACACAATGCAAACACTTAAAAAACAATAGTTTATCACCGTTCAGAGATGATGATGATTAGCAATTTAGTTACTTATCCCCTGGACTTTTCTGTATATACACGAATACTGCACAGATACCCTGTGTGTGTATGATTTATATACATGGGTGGTGTATAAAATTTCATTAATATAGTAGAACTCTGCTTTTATAAAAATTTTATTTAGTACACTTTGATATCTTCATCAGTACATATAATTCTACATCATTGTATTGATGATAATTTATTTGATCAGTCCTAAGTGGAAATTTAGTTTCTTTCCAAAGCTTGTTGTTATCAACAGTGCTTTTGATCAGGTTTCTTCTGTGTGTATCCTTTTGCATATGTCTGATTGTTTCCTTAAGAAATTACTAGAAGTAGAATTGGTGGCAGGGTATGTTCATTTTAAGTCTTCTGGTAGTTAGCTCTTGCCAATTGCTGTCCAGTTTATATTCCCATCAGAAATGTGTGTGTCTATCATAATATTACCAACCCTAAACATGAATGGTTTTTGGAATTCTAACCCAAGTTGCCTGTATTTCAAAAAATACTTTGTTACTAGTAAGGTTGAACATTTTTCTCATTCTCGATCTTTTTAGGGTTGTCCCTTCATGCTTTTTCTTTTGGAATGTTCATCATTTTCTTAATTTTATATTAGAGATATTCATGCTTTTTTGTATATAAGTACATTTTCCTGAGTTTGTCTTTTAGATTTTATCTTTGTTTATACTGGAGTGGAGGAAGGATTATATTCACAGTTCTTGCCGTAGTATTCTTATGCCTTTAATCTTTGATTTGTCTGGATTTTATTTTTGCATTTTTTTCAAATTCATTAACTTAATTTCTTGATATCATTTATTGAATAATTCTTCCTACACCTGTAACTTTGAAATGTCACCTTTCTTGTATTTTTTTATTGTTGTCATTGTTCATATCTAAACCAGTGCTAATACTGCATTGTTTTAATAACATTAAGCTTACAGTTGGGGATCCTGGCAGCTTGCACCTGGCTTACAGTAGATGTATTGGTTGGTCTGTCAGTGACAGACTGTTACAGCATTTCTATCGGTTTTTTTTTTTTTTTTTTTAAGATTTTATTTATTTATTTGGTAGAGAGAGCGAGCACAAGCAGGGGGAGCAGCAGGCAGAGGGAGAGGGAGAAGCAGACTCCCCGCTGAGCAGAGAGCCAGACGTGGGGCTTGATCACAGGACCCTGGGATCATGACCTGAGCCGAAGGCAGATGCTTAACCGACTGAGCCACCCAGACGCCCCCTGCCTTTTTTAAGATTTATTCTAGAGAGAGAGAGCATGGGGAGGGGCAGAGGCAAGGGGGAGAGCGAGAGAGAGAATCCTCAGACTCCCCTCTGAGTATAGAGCCCCACAAGGTGCTCGATCCCAGGACCCGGAAATCATGACCTAAGCTGAAACCAAGAGTCGGACGCCCTACTGAGTGAGCCACCCAGGCACCCTTACAGCATTTTCTTTTTTTAAGTTAAATTCAATTAATTCACATATAATGTACTATTTTTTTCAGGGGTACAGGTCTTATACCTGGTGCTCATTACAACACATTCCCTCCCCAATGTCCATCACCCAGTTACCCCATCCCTCCACCCCGCAGCATTTTTATCTCACTTAGTTTCCAATATTTAAAGTTCTAGAGTTTTTACATAACAGTCTGCATATCTGATTTATTGGGAGAATTCTAAAGACCTGGCAGTACTGGGCCATGATTCTCTTAGGGCAGAAGGATTTTCCAGTCATTTGTATTCATGTCACTTCTTTTCATCTCTTGACATTGAGGGCAGGTGTCATTTGTTATTTGTATTCACACTTGTTCTTTCATTTTTATTATAGTAGGGAGTAAAGTGAAATTTTCTTGTACCCTAACAAAAATTAGGTAATGAAAGCCACATGTTGAAAGACAAAGGGGGAAGACATGTTGAACGTGCAAAGTAAGTTTGTGTTGGAAGAATACACCTAGCCCACCCTACCTTTGTCCTGTTTCCTTGACACTCCCCCACCCCAGCCCCTTGTAGGCATTTGAAATTGCTATCCCAGCTGTACACATTTATGAGGTTAAGATGGTGACTTAAGCTGTTTCCTTGCATGTTCGTGTCATACATATGAATTTCCACTAGAGGTTCCTAATACCACACTGAATAAGCAGAAAACTGCAGAGTCCTCCTTGGCTTCTGACTCGTACATTGATTCAGTAAGTCTAGGGTAGGGCTCTGGACTCTAACGAGCAGGTAATTCTCATCAATATGAACATTTAGGAAATACTGGCTCAGAGCATAACCAGTTATTTGTAAATGTTCCATGTTTACTTGAAAAGAATGTGTACTGTTTTCTCGAAGTCATAATCTAAGCTTATTGTTCAAGTTTGTTAACTATTTTCAGATTCTCTATATTATTTGCTCACTTAGATCTGGACATTTCTGAAAGAGGTGTCTCAGTCTTCTGCTATGTATTTGTTCATTTCTTATATTCCAAATTCCCATTTGTGCTTGGATCCAGTTATGGATTCTTCGGTTCTCTTCATTTCTTTTGTTTCTCCTTGATAAGCTATACATCAGAAAAACTTTGAAATAGGAAAGGCCTTCTTAAACAAGACATAAAGGAAAAGATTTTATTTTTACATAAAAAGTTAAAACTTTATTATAATCATATCTTAAACAATTAAAATAATGGCAGTATATTGATAATTATTGACCCTGAATGGTGGGTATATAGAGAGATTAATTATCTGACCATACAATAAAAAAATGTTTAATTAAATTGTGTAGAAATATTGTTATGCACACACACCAGTATTAGGTTAGGTACATTAAACATATTTTTAAATCTCCTAAAGAACTTCCTGCAAATCAGAAAAAAGACAATCTAGTAGAAAAATAAGTGTAAAAAAAAAAAGTAATTTTTAAAGTAAAACATAAAATAAAAAAGAATATGAGCAGGCAGTTAATGGAAGAGAAAGTATAAAGGACCAATAACGTATGACCTCAGTACCAATCAGGGAAATGCTAATTTAAACAACAATGACTGGTTCTTTTAATCCATTATGGGATTAAAAAACATGGGGGAAAAAACTTGATAATGAAGTGTTGGCCAGCATCAGGGAAACTAGATATTCTTACACACTAATGATGAGAAGAAAAATCGACAGGCTTTTTGAAGGGAAATATGATATTACCTATTAAAATAAACTGTTTTTAATGAGTCCTATTTCTCATTATTCTAGAGAATACCCAGAGAAATACTGAAAGATATTTTCTTTGCTATATTACAAGTAGTAGTTTAAAAATTTTAAGCAGTGAAAGGATATAGTACCGTATACTTATACTATGCATAAGTTTTACAAATTGGTATCTAGATATTCACTCGCATTGATCAACAAATTGGATTGATTTCTGAAAGCAAACTGAACTATAAAGTGTATGTTTTAAAATTGTGAACAGTGTTTTATTTTTATGTGTTTATATTCATGTAAATACATTGAAAATAGCTTTGAGAAACTAAGTGTGATTGTAGTTTGGTTTAATGGTGGGCTTATAGTCTGTATTTCTTGGAAAGAAGAATTTGTTATCTGTAATTTATGATTTCATGTCATGAATTGTTCAGTGTTTTATGGATTTAGATTTTTAAAAATTCTTCTCTATCTGTGAATTGTACTAGTCTAAAAAATAGAACAGCTAGTATCTATTGTTTCCTATAAAGAATGTAAAAAAAAAAAAGTAATTTAGGATGTAAATATATTTGCATTATTTACTTGTTACATGCTGTGGTCTTAAGCCAAATTTTAGTAAAAGTGTTTTGTATGTTCATTAATGAAGAAAATACAATTTAAAAAAATCTTTCGAGCTTTTTAGGACCTCTTGTTTGGTCACCTGGGACTAGTGGGTCTACTTCCATGGTAACAGCTGTAACTTAAACTCAGCATTGGGCTTTGGGCATGTCTTTGTGATTGTTTTTATAACTTTTATGGCATCAGCTGTTTCACACTTCCTCAACTTCTTAAAGGTTGGCATCAAAAGACTTTGCAGGTCAAGATAGTAAGTGGCCATCAGTACTTCTCCAAAAGAATACTTTTTTTTTGCTAATTGCCTATAACATGTAATTTTTGTATCATCTCTTCATTGATAAGATCATTTGGCTTTCAGACCAATACCAGAAGGTAAAAGGTTTTGTGTCTTGGGTGGTGCTGATGTTTTAATGAATGTTAATGAATCTTAAGGATCAGTCAATGCCTGCCTTTAAAATTTACCACTTACTTGGAAACACACAATGAGGTACGTAACATTTATACATTGACAAAGACTATTTTAAATCTTGTTTTTCCTAACTGCTCTTTTCTTTTCACAGAATCTAGTGCTGGCAGAAAATAGTCCTGGAAGGGATAGTACTGAATATTTTATTATATTTGACCCTCAGCTACCAGCTCTATCAAGAACGTTAGAACCATATATCCTACCATTTATGTTTTACAATGGTAAGATTTTAGGAAAGTAGAGGATTTTTCTTATGTTAGTGTTATTTTTTAAATTTTGCTTTCCATTAACATGGTATTTATTAGTTACCTAGTCATGTTATGCCATGTTTTAGAAAAGTCACAATTTTAGAATTGTTTGAATTATCTGAATGTTTTTTCTTAGATGTTAAGAAGCAGCAACAAATGGCAGCACTTACAAAAGAAAAGGACCAGTTATCTAAGAATATTATAATGTATAGAAGTTTATTTGAAGCCAGTAATCAGCTTGTTGATGAAATGAAGTGTAAGTCATTTTGTATTCAAAGGTAATAAAAAATTAGGCTTTGGGGAATGGTAAGGCAGAAGGTTGAGACCATGAGACATGAGAATTGTCTACTTTCTTGAACTACAAATAAACTGCAGAACACTGCAGTAATGTGTAAGGAAGTAAGGCAGTAATGATTGCTTATATTTGTTATTTGATCTTCTTATGTATTCCAGCACTTTAAATAAATTTATATCCTGCTTACCAATAAAAATTTGAGATTTTTTTTTATTAGAAATCAATCTGTGGAAATTTAAGGCTTTTGACATGATAGTAATGTTTATATCTAGCTCCAGGTTCTGGCAGAAGATATTGAAAGACAGTATTACTGGGGAAGTGACATGTAATATAATTTTTAGTTTGAGTCCTGGGACTATGTGTATTTTACTTAAAATATCTGCAGTATGTCGCACTATGGAGGTGTACAGGGCAGCACACACTGTATAGAAATATGTAACTTATTTTTAAGTCAATGCACAATGTTTGCTGCGATTTTTAATAAATTTTGTAGACCATTAAAATAAGACATTTGCTCGGTTGTGGTCTATCTTTTTCTCTTTGTCAGATTTTTTTGCTATGGTTTTTGTCTTTGTGCTTATTACATATGTAGTTAAAATTTTGATCCATTAACTGACAAATGTACTGCCTGCCTCATAGTACTCACTTTTGTTTATCCAAGGTCAATGATATTTAGAGGATAATGGGAGCTAAGTAGGATGATGAGCTAATACATCAGTAGTAGCACTAAAGATTCTTTTTATAAAGTCTTATTTGGTTCTTGTCACAACTTTATGCAGTTATGTAATGTGTAGTCATGTGGATTAGGATTAAACAATTTATCTAAGATTACTTGGAGTTTGCAGTATTAATATGTATGATATCTTCCTTAACCGCCTTAAAACCAAATTTTGGTTTTTTAAAACCAACCTTAATACCACCTTTAAAACCAGATTTTGTTTCTCATTCTTGTGTATTAGATCCAAATCTTAATCTTAGACTTTTAGTTTCATTTTGTATTTCTAAAATAGTCACTTAGATTTTTTCACTTTAGCATTAGTCATTACAAGAGATAAAAAACAAGAGATTGAAAATATTTTTCAAAAACTGTATTTTGGGTATTATTACAAATTGATGAAGGTTTGTTTGTTTTTGTTTTTAATTTTAGGCCAAGTTGAAGAAGCAAAATTAAAAGAGGCTCAGTTGCAAAATGAATTAAAGACACATAATATTGACATTCCTACAACACAACAGGTACAGTTTCCATGTATATGTGAAAAATTTTTTTAATTAAATTCTAGTCTATAATTTTTTTTATCATTTTTTTATTTACAGTGTTATGGGCATTCTTGGGGGGTTCCAAGACATGTGGATTATAGTCTAGCCACTTACTAGACATTAGAAGGGGCTAACAAAATGATAGAATACTTTTTTAAAAAATATGAATAATAAGTATTTATTATAGTTTATAATAGCAAAAGATCAGAAACAAAAACGTGGTTAAATAAATTATGATATATTCACATAATGGAATAAAGGCCAAACATTATTTTAAATGTTTTAAATATTTCCGTGTTTCAATTATTTGTAAACGTTTCAGTGATTCACTTTCATGCAACTACTCATTGAACATTTACTTTGTAGTTAGTGCTGTGCTAATCCAGGCTATCTTAGAGAACAAGGGATAGCTTTATACATATTGAAATGGAATGATCTATGCAGTTTTAGGTGAAAAGATAAAGGTGAGTTTAAGGATAGTTAGAACGTATGCCCCTATATATGGAAAAATATGTATGTTCATAGATGTTAATACATGTGTATATATTAAGAGGTTGGTGTTATTATCCCTATTTTACAAATAAGAAAACAGACTTGAGAATATGGCAAAATCTGATGAGAGAACCAGTAGGGATGTAACTATGATTTTAATTTAAAATTATCTGACCCCAAATCACAGGGACTTTCCGATACAGCATGTTTGGGTTTTTTTATTATTATGTTAATCACCATACATTACAGCATTAGTTTTTGATGTAGTGTTCCATGATTCACTGTTTGTGCATAACACCCAGTGCTCCATGCAGAATGTGCCCTCTTTAATACCCATCACCAGGCTAACACATCCTCCCACCCTCTCCCCTCTAGAACCCTCAGATTGTTTTTCAGAGTCCATCGTCTCTCATGGTTCGTCTCCCCCTCCAATTTTCCCCCCTCATTCTTCCCCTCCTGCTATCTTCTTTTTTTTTTGCCTTACCATATATTGCATTATTTGTTTCTTTTTTTTTTTTTGCCTTACCATATATTGCATTATTTGTTTC